>NW_026048456.1:1200000-1500000 GCF_023864345.2 Schistocerca serialis cubense | reverse complement strand
GGAAGCTTTACTGGACTTTAATTATTGCTATTTTCATGATTTGTTTTATTATCGGTTCAATTTACTCAGGAGATGGATGCAGTTGAGCCATTCACTTAAAATAGTTGGGTGCCTCAAATCAGACTTTACATAGAGTTACTAGAGACATAAAAATACTGAATAAATAGATTTTGCTTTAAAATACAAGCATATATTTCTACACTGAACCGCCAAAGAAACTGGTATAGGCACGCGTATTCAGATACAGAGATATGTAAACAGGCAGAATACGGCTCTGTGGTCGCCAACGCCTATAAAAGAGCCGGCCGCTGTGGCCGAGCGGTTCTAGGCGCTTCAGTCCGGAACAGCGCAGCTGCTGCGGTCGCAGGTTCGAATCCTGCCTCGTGCATGTATGTGTGTGATGTCCTTAGGTTAGTAGTTCTAAGTCTAGGGGATTGATGACCTCAGATGTTAAGTCCCATAGTGCTTAGAGCCATTTTGAACGTACTTACGACAAAAAGTGCCTGGCGCACTTGTTAGATCGCTTACCCGTGCTACAATGGCAGGATACCAAGATTTAAGTTATTTTGAACGTGGTGTTATAATCGGCGCACGAGTGATGGGACGCAGCATCTCCAAGGTAGCGATTAAGAGGAGATTTTCCCGTACGACTATTTCACGAGTGTACTGTGAATATGAGGAATCCGGTAAAACATAAAATCTCCCACATCGCTGTGGCCGGAAAAAGTCATGCAAGAACGGGAACAAAGACGACTGAAGAGAGACGTTCAACGTGACAGAAGTGCAACATTTCCTTCGATTTGCTGCAGATTTCAATGCTGGGCCGTCAACAAGTGTAAGTGTGCGAACCATTCACCGGAACATCATCGATACGGGCTTTCGGAGCAGAAGGCCCACTCGTGTCCCCTTGATCACTCCACGACACCTAGCTTTACACCTCGCCTGGGTCCGTCAACACCGACATTGGACTCCTGATGACTGGAAACATGTTGCCTGGTGGGACGAATCTCGTTTCAAATTGTATCGAGCTGATGGACATGTACGGGTATGGAGACAACTTCATGAATCCACGGACACTGCATGTCAGCAGGGGACGGTTCAAGCTGGTGGAGGCTCTGTAATGGTGTGGGGAGAGTGCAGTTGGAGAGATATGGGACCCCTGATACGTTTAGATACGACTCTGGCAGGCGACACATACGTAAGCATCCTGTCTGGTCACCTGCATCCATTCGTGTCCATTGTGCATTCAGACGGACTTGGGCAATTCCAGCAGGGCAACGAGACACCCCACACGTCCAGAATTGATGCAGAGTGGCTCCGGGAACACTCTTGTGAGTTTAAACACTTCCACTGGCCACCAAATTCCGCAGACATGAACATTATTTAGCATCTCTGGGATGCCTTGCAACGTGCTGTTCAGAAGAGATCTCCACCCCCTCGTACTCTTACGGCTTTATGGGCATCCCTGCAGGATTCGTGGTGTCAGTTCCCTCCAGCACTACTTTAGATATTAATCGAGTCCACACCAAGTCGTATTGCGACTCGTCTGCGTGCTCGCGGGGGCTCTACGTGATATTAGGTAGGTGCACAGTCTCTTTCGCTCTTCAGTGTATATATGACATTTTGTTCAATTTTTGCAAATCTTGGAGGAAATTTTTTCGTTATCATAATTTTATTTCAGTTATATCAGACAAGAATAAATAAAAAAAGAGCTACAGAACTGATGCGTGATTTAGTTAAAGTACTACAATGTAAACAAGTAGTGGTATATGATGGAGTTGACGTCTTCCTCTGACAAGAAACAGAGCTTAAAACACCTCCATTAAGTTTTTCTTTTTGAAGCTGCATTCATCACAAATGGCCTTTTAAATTGGCACTTTTTCTCATTAGGTGACAGATATAATTACCATTCATAAATTCTTTGTGTCATTCATCGCTTTCTTTGACGGAACTGAAAACCTTGCTGTTCTCAAAATAAAATCTCCAGCTTCCAAATCTCTGCTATTTTTAGCAGGTTGACTGTACCCTCATTAATATCTATACTGTCACCAAAATTTTGAGTCACAGTATTTTCTGACGCTGAATCAGAGACCTTTCTTGTGTGGAAACATTTTTCCCCAAACTTTCGCCAGATTCACCATTGAACCACCTACTGCTTCTCGTTGGGCTTCGAGATACAAAGCACACTTTTCTGAAATGATTTTCGAATGAATCAGACACTCCTGAGCCTACTTGCTTTGTTGAGCCTGGTCGACGTTTCGGAATTTCTTCTGGTTCAAAAGAACAATGCCAGCTCCCCTAAAACCAGACTGAAAATTTCTTTGAATGCGTGGTTGCAGTTTACTTACTGAGAGTAGTCCCCTTCTTATCAAGGTATTGTTCTAATGTTAGCACTCTGGACTCGAATTCTGGAGGACGAGGGGTCAAACCCACGTCCAGTGATCCAGAATGAGGTTTTCCGTGATTTCCGTAAATCGCTCCAGACAAATGCCGCGATAGCTCCTTTGTAAGGGCGCTGCCGATTTCCTTCCCCATCCCTGAAACATTCCGAACTTGTGCTCCGTTTCTAAAGACCTTGATGTCGGCGAGACCTTAAACCCTAATCCCCCTTCCTTTTTTACTTTCCTCATGGTATCATTTAAAGCAAATATGGAATGATATGTGTATCGCCTACTTCTTAGTGCCCTTATGTTTCTGAATAATGACTTAATCTATAACACACAAAATATGCCTGCACTCAATATACAATTTGTGAAGTACTTTACTTCCACACTACTTAATTTCCCATTTAGGTAGGACATAGGTTAATTTGTAAAATACCAGAGAATACTGTACTTTTATGTGATTGGTTCAAGTACAGCATGTTTCAAAAAGAATCACCTGATTTTTGACTGAGATAATTACGCACCATGGGACGTGCCGGTAAGCAAATCTTTATTCTTTGAATGAGCGTGGCCTAGAGTTACAGAAAATTGCTTTTAGATGCCAGTCAGCGCATCTTTTCAGCTTGCAGGCAGTCAGAAATGAGATGGCGTCAGCTCAACAGAGGGTGTTTTTTGTTCTACAGTTTGCGAAGAGTGAATCAGTGATATGAGTCCAGCGTGCTCTTCGTCGCCATTTGGCATTGATCCGCCTGCAACTAAAACATTCGTCGTTGGTATGGCCAACCTGAAGGGACAGCATGCTTGTACAAAGGAAGAGTCCAGGTCGACCTCGCACTTCTCATGATGTGGTGGAAAGAATTCGGCAAACGTTTCAGCGGAATCCACGAAAGTCTACTCACCGCGTAAGCAGAGAACTCGTAATGCCTGATACAGTTGTCTGTTGGGTGTTAAGGCATTGTTTGGTTTGAAAACCGTACACACTACAGTTAGTGCAAGCTCTGCGGTTCAGTGATGGAAGGTAACGACTTCAGCAGTGCTCTTCTAGAGGACATGCAAGACGATACATTTTTACCACTGTTAATTTTCAGTGATGAGGTGTGATGTGGATACTGTAAGACCTTCGGTACACACACCATCAGATTATTGGACTTGTCGCTCTAATGAAGTAGGCGAGTGTCAGCAATTTGTCTCGTGGTCTTATCGTGACATGTTTATCTTCTGCCGTTAGGTCATACGATAGAAATGCCACTTGCACGCTTAGAGTAGCAGATTGATGGTGACCAACTTTAAACAGAACTTGATTAATTTTCACACACATTCATTAAAATAATAAAAAGCATAGGTCTTACGTAACTGGATTCTGGAGGCTGTTTACAATTGACAATCTGAAGTTCCTTTGGTCTTGGTATGTTAATCTTATTCTCACATATCTCTGATACTTGACAAAGTGTCTATACATTTATCTTCATGGCTATGTACAGGAATATGTTAATCTTACTAGGCGCAGACTGAAACTTGACTATAGACTGGTACAGACAAATGCAGGCTGATGCAGGCAAATGCAGACTGACTAATCGGAGGTCTGTACACTCGTTATAATACCTCGCACGTTCAGATATCACTGCGCAAGTGTGATCCGCGAGGAGGAAAGGTTCTACGTTAGCAGCAATCTCATTGGCTGCGTTACATATTAATATGAGGATCAGCGGAAGCAGAATTTGGTCCGTCTCTAAGGCAGCGCCATCTCGTAGTGCAGAGATGGACGAGCGCTGCGCCTGTGCTGTTTTGCTTAGTGGAGCGCGCTCTAGTGGGAAAGTTGTGTACACACTGACTACACGGAACTATGTACACAACATGAAGCAACATTTCAGGTTAGCGGCAATGTAAACCGATATAACATGATCATATTGGGACTCCAAACCCCTTCTGGTATTAATAAGCACGAAAAAGACTCACCTGCGATTAACTTTTTTGTGCCATTTCACGTGAAAAAGTGTATGATCCCTTCTTTTTTGAGAAGAAAACGATGACTGGAATGAAATATCTTCAAATGATGGAGAACTGGCTTCTTGCTCAACTTCAGGATGACTCCGATGACTTTATTTCGACAGTGGCGTAACAACGTACGTCAGTTTATCAACGATACTCTGCCTCAAAACTAGTTAGTGTACACGAGACCCCAAGACACTACCCTGCGTTCTTGGCTACAGGATCGCCAAACATGTTCCCATGAAATTTTGTCTTGAGGGGATATGTAAAGGAAAGTGTGTTCATCCTCCCTTTAGCTGGTGACACGGAAGAAGCGAACAAAATAACAGCTGCCACAACTTTTGTAAAAGCAGATACATTGTGTAAAGTTTATGGCGAATTTAGCTACCGTCTAGATGTTGTTCATGCTGCTGCTGGTGGGTCACAGAGCGTTTCTAATAGTGTAGTTAAACCCTTAAGATTTTGTGTTTTGCAATTTATCCCATATTGGTAGTATGTTTTTATCAATAAATATGGAGTTTTCAAATCAGGTCATTCTTTTTGAAACACCCTGTATATCCAACATTTTTGAAATTCAATTTCACAAGAGAGGTATACTGTACCTACACATTCATCAAAAATTAAACACATTATAGTTGACTCGGCGTAACACGTTATTTTACTTACTTTTTTGTAAGTCAGCTTCGAATTGTAAAAAGGCACATTAAAAACAAATGCAAATGGATTAATAAATCGAGGACTCCTGCCCGAGGCTTCGTAAACAGAGCTACAAGGAAAACAAGTGAAATCACATCCAGCCATAACTGAAAATACGTGTGTCCTTAGTGCTGAATGTATCCTTGATGTCTCAATTTCGTCCTATTTTACGGTAACTGATAAAAAATGCACGAAAAAAACGATGTATCCACTGGCTAGTTACCGTGCAATAAAAAATCCTGGAAAGATGTAAACCTAAAACGAAATAAATATGTACACGCAAATATCACAAGAGTATTCCCCTACCGCACCACTCACCATACCTCTACCACCCCCTCCGCCTTCCACCCCCAACATTCCCCTCCACTGGTCAGCCTCTCAAGTTACCATGAGCCACAGATTATCATCGCAATAAAGTCAAGTGCAGTTCGAGCAGGTTTTCATTTGCAATTCAGTGAGAGCTGCCATTCAATAAACTTTTAGTCCAGAAGTGCTCACAGTAGAGTCAATGTGCGTACTTCAGACTCGGAGACATAAAAGTAAGTGTTCAGTCCACTCCCTTGACTTGTAAATATTGTCAACGGTAAGTTACCATAAAAGAGCTGCTATGAAACATTATTATCTCAAAATAAAATATGGATAGTGAATCAAAATAATAATTACTTTCTCGACATTTAAGATACTTACAGCAATTAAGTTACCATAAAAGAGCTGCTATGAAACATTATTATCTCAAAATAAAATACGGATAGTGAAGCAAAATAATAATTACTTTCTCGCCATTCAAGATACTTCATCAACTAGGAGAAACATGTTCCGTCAAAGACGAACATAAAATTAAGTTGCAAAATACGAATAACAATACAGTTTTGTAAATTGAAGGTGGAGGGGGGCGGGGGAGGAAAGGAAGGAACTAATGGTATCAGCTGCATTGAGACTTTTTGAGGAATCAGCACCAACGAGTGAAAATGTGTACTGTACTGGGACTTGAACCCAGGATCTCCTGCTTCCTAAGCTTGCAGTACCCGGACACAATGTTTATCGTAAGCGCGCGCACTATCTCGGCATCCCCCCCCCGCCACCCCTCCACACACACACACACACACACACACACACACACACACACACACACGACCCACGCTCCTCTCCAGCGCCACCTATCCACAGCCCCCGTCCATATCTTCCATGGCTACGAAGTCATTCGCGACGTATTTCTTGAATAAAAGTCTCTCGGTGTACATGCTGCGTCAATTCAGGATAAAACTGTGATTCGGGAAGCAGTCGAAATTAGACTTAGCGATAATAACTTTAACAGCTATTTAAATAGTCAGTCAGTGAACATGATCTTCAGTGATCACAATGTATTACTCTTACACTATGGAAGCTACTTTCCTAGAAGTCAGTCATTCGAACAACAACAGAATAATAATAATAAAAATTGTTTAGAATGAGCAAACTAAATTATCTTCCAGATTAGTTTCTCTCTGATACTTGCAATATCACGATCTGGCTGCGTAGAAATCATTAAAAGGATCCAGAAATGCCTTTATTTACGTTAACACCAAAAGAAACATCAAATAATTCTTCTGTAGCTGGTACGTTTATCTGTTTGATGTTGTGGCCATTGTCATGTACAAGCGAAAATTCTCGTATCTTTTCAAATCAGGAAAGAAAACATTCACTAGAAATTAGGAAGAAGTTATTTTAAAGGTATTATTTAGAGTACCCATTTCATCTGAAAATGTGTCTACGTCTGGTCAACATGAGCACAATGGAAGATGATTCATGTGCACGAGAAAGGATAGTGGAAAAATGACTGAACTGTTTTTTTTTTAATTATGAGAATTAGGAGAATTTCTTCGGATTGCATTCGTTCAATAATCTAGTGCAAATATCTTCATTATTTTCATTAATGTTTTTTGGAAATCCAGTCTGCCCTACATACAGTTTCCTTGTGTTCACCAAAATATGTTTGACGCTTCTATAAAAATTTCCTTCTACTAGACAGCATTGTCACGTTATTACATTGGCAATGGCTTAGGCATTCTTTGAAGTGCACTTCATCAAGTGCTCACTGGTAAACAGACTGCCTCCATGAAGGGCAATTCCGACTAAGAATAAAATCTGGGACAGTAGCACAACATGACAACATGGTCACATGCCCAGAAATGCTTCATTGAAAATGGCAGTAGCTGTGGAAACCTATGTTCGCACACATTTCGCATCGTTGTAGCACCTTCAGTGATTTCTAATATATATTTTGTACACTATCTTACGGGAAGCACTTCACTTGCAACGCCACTCCAGTAACGAAACATGTTTGGATGGCGATAAATGAATTTTCTTGGCAAAACGCAGAGCAGGCGCACAAAAATACTCATATAAAAATACGTGAATCACTATGAGTACAGTATTAAAGATACTTAAGATAACTGAGTTTACCTCAAGCTGGACAAAACCTGTTCGTTAGTTACTAACTTAAATCTAAATAATGTCAGTTACTTTGGTAAAATATTGCGATTTTCATCTTCACATACCTTGGACATGTATCTAGGTACACAGACTGGTAATATCTAATAATCAATGTTCGTATTAATGTAGGGAATTTGGCGGAATGGAACTCTGAACAGAAATGGTTATTGTTATTTGGATTTGGCGTGCTCAGATACTATGTTGCTACCACCCATAAATACAGGCTGTATCAAAAAGAATCATCCTAATTGGCACGTCTATATTTCTGAAACTAATAAACGTATACAATGAATTTTTTCACAACTTTTCACCGGTGTTGTCTACAAAGGAAAACGGACACATTCACCTTTTCCCGTGAAACTGCACGAAACATATTAATTTTGGAGAGTCCCTGTCATGTTGCACAATTTCATGTAGTTGTTCCGTATCCCATATTCTCACATTATGACCGTGCACCATTCCATTTAAATGGAATGTTGCCTCGTCACTAAACACCTAAGCCTGGAAGAAAATTGTCAACCTCCATCTTGCGGAGAACGAAAAAACAGAACTCCACAAGTTGTTGTTTGCCACCTTCATGAAGAGCTTGCAGTAGTTGAATTTTCTATGGTTTCACGTCTAAACGTCGAAGCAAGATATGCCAGTCGGACATTGGGGGTATGTTGACCTGTCGAGCTGCACAAACTATGGTGGATGCGTTCGATGTCTCTGTCAGACACTCGTGGACGGCCCGGCGATTTGCCTTTACATAAACAACCTTTTTCTCGGAAATGTTCATGCTATCGTCTAATGCTTTGGATCCTATCATCCATACCTAGTACGGAAGTCATGCTTAACAGTTATTACTGACCCGCACTGTGCAAAACGTAGAACACAGTATGCTTTCTGTTGTCTGACACCACTTTTACTAGAACTGAAGTGGGCACTCACTGCTGTTACCTAGCGGGAACCATGTGAAACTCGAGAGTTTCCTCTTTCCAACAGTACATTGTTCACGCACATATATCAAATAACATAGCAGTTATGATTGTTTGAAATCGGATGATTCTTTTTGATTCACCCTGTACAGTATTTTTCATGGATGAATGAGCTTCAGAACTAATAAAGTCTTTCTGTATGAAAATTAAATTAACTGTCGCAGGAGAAAATAAATTTACATGAGAAATCCAATAGTAAGACAGAATTCCAAAAAATTGTGTCTGAGTGATCAATAACAAAAAAGGAGACTCTCTATAAACCCATTCATACTGCAATGAGTGCATTACTGCGTCCATCATGTCTCTGCACAGAGAAAAAGTTATGGGGAAGTGTGGAGAGGTGAGATTTGCTTATGCCTAGCAGGAGGGGCAGACACTTTCATAATGGCAAGCCATGCAAAGAGTTGCTGTAGACAATATGGCATAATATTGCATTCTCTTCAAATATGGTCACATCACAGTTTCGAGGAGAGTGTCTGTCACTGTATAAGATTGTTCACAGTGATTTTCTCTGAGGAAGAGTATGTTTCATTGGCTGATGTGAGCTGGTAGCGGAAGACGTGCAGAATGGTTCAAGAACTGGACCATCTTCCAACATGACACACACTGTAGTACTTCCAAAGATGTGCAGTGTGGAGGGGGAGTGAAGTTTTACTTTCGCAAACATTTCTGGAAATGATTTTACCAATAAAATCTATTATTGACAGGTCTGGATCTATCTCAGACAGCGCAGTGTCTCAAGAAATCTACGGTGCACCTGCAACCGTTCCAAGTGTCTCGAGAGCCAGCACCTCGGCATCAGAAGACTCAGTTACTACGCACAGCCAACCGGCCCCACCCGCACTCGACACGGCAACAGGCCGTCCCAAATGCCGTCAGCGTCTCGGAGTTCTGAACTGTTCTCGTCTGAGGCTGGAAACTTTTAACGCCTCCCCAAAGTTGACATACATCGAGGAGCTCGTCCTATCGTTCAACCGTATTAAGAACCTGACGAGAGAGACTTTCACCGGGCTGAAGTCACTGCAGAAACTTTTCGCAGACCACAACCGCATCACTTTCGTGTCTGAGGACGCGTTCGCGGACCTCCCGGACCTGAAGGTGCTCGACCTGAGCTACAACCAGGTGCAGCAGCTGGCGCCGGTCGCGTTCTCGTGGAACCCGCAGCTCTTCATCCTCAACCTGAGCGGCAACCCGCTGGAGGTGGCCGGCCTCGGCAGCTGGCTGCGCTCGGACTCCCTGGGGGTGCTCTTCCTCAACTCGTGCAACGCCACCTCGCTGCCCGCCGACGCCTTCGCCGGAGTCACCGAGCTTCTGTACCTGCACCTGTGCGGCAACGGGCTGCGGCAGCTCCCGCCGCAGCTGTTCCGGGAGCTGACGGACCTGCGTCACCTCTACCTGGACCACAACCTGCTGAGCTCGCTGCCCGCGGACGTCTTCGCCGAGAACCTGCAGCTCGAGTGGCTGTTCGTGCGCCACAACCGCGTGGCGCTGAGTGCCGACGAGCCATTCCTGAACGCGAGCTCGCTGCTGATGCTCGACCTCGAGGACAACCGCGTGAGCGCCGTGGGCGAGCGCACGTTCGCCGGCCTCCAGGGGCTGCGCAACCTGACGCTGCGCAAGAACGCCATCCGGCGCTGGGCGGGCCCGCCGCCTGCGCAGGCGCTGCCGCGGCTGCGCTACCTCGACCTCAGCTGGAACCGCCTGCGGCTCGCCGACCTGTTGCCCTTCCCACCGTACCCCGCGCTCGCCTGCGCCAACCTGGGCGGCAACCCCGCCGCCTGCGACCCCGCCGTCAGGCCGACGGCCTTCTGTGTCAGTGGTTGTCGCGTCTCCACGCCTCCGAGGACCGCTGCTGCGGCTGCACTAGCAGGCAACTGCACTCGCAGGTAAGTTCGTACGGAACAATCGGAATAATTGGAAATTTGTGGTAAGTTCCTATGGGACAGGTCATCCCTGTTTTCAGGAAGGGACGTCGAACAGATGTGCAGAACTATAGACCTATATCTCTAACGACTATCAGTTGTAGAATTTTGGAACACGTATTATGTTCGAGTACAATGACTTTTCTGGAGACTAGAAATCTACTCTGTAGGAAGAGCACGGGTTTCGAAAAAGACGGTCGTGTGAAACCCAGCTCGTGCTGTTCGTCCACGAGACTCAGAGGGCCATTGACACGGGTTCACAGGTAGATGCCGTGTTTCTTGACTTCTGCAAGGCGTTCGATACGGTTCCCCACAGTCGTTTAATGAACAAAGTAAGAGCATATGGACTATCAGACCAATTCTGTGATTGGATTGAAGAGTTCCTAGACAACAGAACGCAGCATGTCATTCTCAATGGAGAGGAGTCCTCCAAAGTAAGAGTGATATTAGGTGCGCCGCAGGTGAGTGTCGAAGGACCGTTGCTATTCACAATATACGTAAATGACCTTGTGGATGACATCGGAAGTTCACTGAGGCTTTTTGCGGATGATGCTGTGGTATATTGAGAGGTTGTAACAATGGAAAATTGTATTGAAATGCAGGAGGATCTGCAACAAATTGACGCATGGTGCAAAGAATGGCAATTGAGTCTCAATGTAGACAAGTGTAATGTGCTGCGAATACATAGAAAGAAAGATCCCTTATCATTTAGCTACAATATAGCAGGTCAGCAACTGAAAGCAGTTAATTCCATAAATTATCTGGGAATACGCATTAGGAGCGATTTAAAATGGAATGACCATATAAAGTTGATCGTCGGTAAAGCAGATGCCAGACTGAGATTCATTGGAAGAATCCTAAGGAAATGCAATCCGAAAACAAAGGAAGTAGGTTACAGTACGCTTGTTCGTCCACTGCTTGAATACTGCTCAGCAATGTGGGTTCTGTACCAAATAGGATTGATAGAGGAGATAGAGGAGATCCAACGGAGAGCAGCGTGCTTCGTCACAGGATCATTTAGTAATTGCGAAAGCGTTACGGAGATGATAGATAAACTCCAGTGGAAGACTCTGCAGGAGAGACGCACAGTAGCTCGGTACGGGCTTTTGTTGAAGTTCCGAGAACATACCTTCACCGAGGAGTCAAGCAGTATATTGCTCCCTCCTACATATATCTTGCGAAGAGACCATGAGGATAAAATCAGCGATATTAGAGCCCACACAGAGGCATACCGACAATCTTTCTTTCCACGAACAATACGAGAGTGGAATAGAAGGGAGAACTGATAGAGGTACTCAAGGTACCGATAGCAGTACTCGCTTGCGGAGTATGGATGTAGATGTAGATGTAGACCAAACTGCTGAGGTCATTGGTCCCTAGACTTACACACTACTTAATCTAACTTAAGCTAACATACAATAAGGACAACACACACCCATGCCCGGGGGAGGACTGGAACCTCCAATGGGAAAAGCTGTGTGAACCGTGATGAGGCTTCCGAGACCGCACGGCTTCCCCGTGCAACAAGTAAAAATCGTCCCCTCATCATAATTTGGATTTAAAACTTGTTCAGCAACAAAGTTTGCAGAGGGTAATAGGGGATTCTGGATCGCCTATTATGAGACAACTATTGATCTTGCACAATTCTTAGGTGTCAGACTGGGTCACGACACAATTACTCCATGATATTTGGACATACAGATGCATTGCCATATTCAAGTGGTGTGTGCTGATTGTTGCTCAGAGCCTGGTTATGATGATGCTTCGTTTGTGGGGCACTCAGCTGCATGGTAATCAACGCCTAAACAAAGTCCCAATTTTTATGCAGCCCAGTTTTTACACAGACCAGTCTAGTATCTGTCACGAATGATGATGATGAGGATGAAATGATGAGGACACCACGAACACTCAGTCCTCAGGCAGAGAACATCGCCGACCCAGCCGGGAATCAAACCTGGGACCCTGTGATCCAGAGGAGGCAGCAATGCTAGCCACTAGACCATGAGCTGTGGACTCAGATCCTGGTGGCATCCTGTATACCTTGAGTATTACCACCTGCATCACTCCACTCATATCGCTATCCACGCAGCCACGATGGTGGATGGTAGTGGTGGCAGGGGTAAGAGTGTCCAGCTCTGTACACTGATCTGCAGTGTCCACATCATCGCTATTGGTTGTAGACTTCACTGTACAGGAACACTATTCCTTTCCTTGGCTCAGTGCCGGGCTCCACTCTTGATGCAGTTGTAGGTCACCTGCTTCACTAGTCACACCCTCTTGGATCATGAAATTAGAGGATTCTGGTTTGCCTATTACGACACAGCTATTAACTTAGTCAGCACTCAAGAGAAATTAGAGGATTCTGGTTCACCTGTTATGAGACAACTATTGATCATGCACAATACTCTGGTGTCTTGATGGGTCACATTATCATTATTCCATTACATTTGAACACACAGACACATTGCCATCTTCAGGTGGCGTGTGCTAATTGTTGCTCAGATCCTAGCAGCATCGTGTATATCTTGGGCATTACCACCTCCATCACTCAACTCATATCGCTACCCATGGAGCCACCGCAATGGATGGTAGTGATGATAGGGGTAGGAGTGTCTGGCTTTGGACACTGATCTCGTCTGTACACATTATTGCTGTCGGTTGTAGACTTCACTGTACGGGAACACTATTCTTTTCCTTGGCTCAGTGCAGGGCTCCACTCCTGATTCTTTTGTGTGTAATTTCCTTCGTTAGTCACACAATCCTGATTTAATGGCCTCTGTAATCATGCAATCCCAGAACGAGGAAGACTGGCTAAGCATCTGGTGTTATTGTATCCATAGCATGGCCAGTTTTATACTATGATAAGCTATGGCTGATTTGGTGGTCTGGCGTAATTCACAAATTTAGACAACATTGTCAAAAAAAAAAAAAATGGTTCAAATGGCTCTGAGCACTATGGGACTTAACATCTATGGTCATCAGTCCCCTAGAACTTAGAACTACTTAAACCTAACTAACCTAAGGACATCACACAACACCCAGTCATCACGAGGCAGAGAAAATCCCTGACCCCGGGAACCCGGGAACCCGGGCGTGGGAAGCGAGAACGCTACTGCACGACCACGAGCTGCGGACAGACAACATTGTCAATGGAATACATCGACCTGGTGCTATATTTAGGTTAAACCAACAGTCGAGATCGCAATAATATTTGTTTATTTACCGGTTTTGGTTTACATTAAAGTCAACTTCCAAATTTTTGGCCCCTATGGCTGGTGCTGGCGGCTCGTCGATTTACTCGTGGTACCACGATCGTACACTGTGTGTCCTCTATGTTCAAAGGCACCTTTTTCTCCCATGCGTATAATTTGCTCTCGTCGCTATGCTGCAGTGGCTGGGGATTTGGTAGATTCCTAGTTTTCGAGTCCGTAGCTCGTGGTCGTGTGGTAGCGTTCTCGCTTCCTGCGCCCGGGTTCCCGGGCTCGATTCCCGGCGGGGTCAGGGATTTTCTGTGCCTCGTTATGACTGGGTGTTGTATGACGTCCTTAGGTTAGTTAGGTTTAAGTAGTTCTAAGTTCTAGGGGACTGATGACCATAGATGTTAAGTCCCATAGTGCTCAGAGCCATTTGAACCATTTTTGAACCTAGTTTTCGATGTGCTGGAACGTCCTTAACTGAGCTTAGTAGTGCCAAAGTTTTAAGGGTTGAACGAAATAGACATTTAACATTATGTCACTTCAAGAATTTACTGATTTTTCTGGAAGTATTGACGACAAAGGGGATACATGCTAGTGATTTGTGCTCTTCTTTTTCTTCCTGCTGTTGTCTCGGTACAGCCTGTCTAAACGCACGCCCTGTCCTATTGCTGCTGTACTCATTTCTTCGGAATGTCGTCTCCAGGTGCTTCAGCTCATTTGGAATAAATGTCTTTGTCGCAGATGGATCGTGCCGTATGAACAAGTATGTGTTAAATGCCTTCACTTTGGGAGCTGTAGTGACAACTGGAGGCAGGCAGATACAGATCAGTGTGTGCATGTTTTCTATGGTACACATTCTGTCCCAGTTTGCCATCTGGTAAGATGGTCTAGTTGATAAAAGCGGCGTAGAACTCAGGTGTGGAGCCCTACACTGACCCTAGAAAATGAGAAAGAGTTTCCGAACAGTGCAACCGACAGCTATAGTGCAGATACTGGAGGCCAGACTTCGTAGATGGACACCGCTATCCTCACCACCACCACCATCCACTGAGGTGGTCGCATGAACTATGATAGAAGCGAGACGATGGAGTGAATAAAGGCCAACATACAGATTGACAATTATTGAACTGTATGAAAAAAACGTAAATAAGATAGAAACTACGGTGTGCACACATTTTATTCAACATGCGAACATCACTACAGATACTCGGACTTAGGTTATGACATTTTCGGTATGCCTGACATCCTTTGGCGATGATGTGGCGCAGACGAATAGACAAATTCTTCCTGACCCGCAGAAGTGTCGGAACATCGATGCTGTCTATAACCCCCTGAATGGCTGTATTCAGCTCAGCTATGGTTTTGGGGTTACTGCCGTACACCTTGGCTTTAATGTAAAGGAGTCGCATGTGGTCAGATCCGAAGAACATGACAGCCAACCGAGGACCAAGTCAGTGGCCGTGGCCTCTGGGTACCCTAAAGTGCTCCTTCAGGATATCAAAAACCCTCCTGCTTCGATGGAGTCGAGCTCCCTCTTCCATGAACCACATCTTGTCGAAATGAGGGTCACTTTGGATCATGGGAATGAAATCACCTTCCAAAACTTTCACATACAGTTCAGTAGCCACTGTGCTCTAAGGAATATCGCACCCATTCTTTCCGTCACTAGACATTGCACACAACACAGTCAACCGTTGAGGGTGAAGAGACTTCTCGATGGCGTAATGCGGATCCTCAGTCCCCAAATGCGCTAATTTTTCTTACTGACTAACTCATCCAAATGAAAGTGGCCAACAATAACAAGGCGCTTGCGCATATTAACTTCTATCATACCCCGCGGCCAACCGTACAGTTTGAAAATTCAATGCAAACCGTTCAGACGTTATGACGATTTTTTTTCATATAGGTCAATAATTGTCGCCCTGTATATTAAAGCCATTTTTCAGAGGATTTTTTAGGAAAAATATAGTTTTGTTTTTACATCTGGCACTTATATATTCGAACCATCTCTGACCATAAATTTTGCATGTTATTACCAATTACTCACCTGTCTTGTCAGAATCTGTATGTTCTCTAATCTGGACACAGGTATTATTCTAAAATATTCCCCGACTTGCCTGCAATATAAATAGTGAGACGCATCTGGAATGGATGTAAATAATACACTGCAGCAAGAGAAAGGTGCTACAATCTATAAAATTAATGTTTATAAACATCCTTCAGGAAATACTAACACGATTAAGTTGTTATCAATGGCCATTTTTTTTCGAGGAAAGCATAAGAGGACAGGAATCATGAGGAAACCTGTGGCGAGACATACATTAACGTAAAGAATATAGCATTCTAGAGAATGACATGAATGAAAGTACCCACTGATGATGATAGAAGTGAGCCGAAACATTTTTGGACTATAAAAAGCTCAGTTGCCGGTATAATACGTGAACCTGAGTTTCAGTTTATTCAATGATTTATTACATGATGTCCATCAGCAAGTACCTAAGGCGAGCAGTTAACAGTGGATGGAGCAAGACAAGTTACGTAACTAACGTATGCTATCTCCACATCACTGGCTCTTCAGTGTGCATACACTGGAGCACCTTGCATCGGAGATCAATTACTAGTCATCGCATAACAACAGTAACTCAACATGTCCTTTACCTCGTATGGTGACTGCAATCATCCTTAGAGCAATGGCTTTCGCAAACTCCTTTTCTATTGGTAGTGTAGGCATCCGGAACGAGTTGTTCTGCACTCTGTGCACAGTTTAATGCCTTGTTGCATTTAATAAAAGGCTGCAGCACTTTGGTTTGTCTACTTCATAATTTTCCTTTCAAAATTAACGTACAGTATATGAGCTGTTCTCTCTGTCAGAAAGCTAAGCAATTGCTCCCATCTTCTCGTACTTAAGCTTGTTTCTCATTTCATTTCTTAATCGATCAACTCCCTTTCTTTCCACGATCTCTTCTTGACTAGTATCCTGTCATGCTCCTTTATCTCTTCCTATCCTACTCCTGCTCTCACATTCACTCTTGCTAGTCTATTCACTTTGAATCTGCCTGCCTGTATTTTTAATTTTTTTGTTCTACTTTTCATGTGCAAATATAAATTGTGTTTCTTTTCTGCTAAAGCTATTATCGTTTCCACTATTTATAACTAGGTTATTTCTAAGTGTTTGATTCCAGACTAGGTGTAAGATCTCCTAGAACTTGTGCGTCCTAGTGAATACAATGTAAAATGCGTAGGATGCCTCGTTAGAAGTGAAAGGGGCCTACCCTCTACCACAATAAATTAGACATACGTGTCACCTGTCAGAGGTCAGGGGTCCCATATCACTCTAACTGCACATGTCCCACACCATTACAGAGCCTCCACCTGCTTGAACAGTCTCCAGCTGACATAAAGGGTCCGTGGATTCATGAGGTTGTCTCCATACCCGTACACGCCCATCCACTCATACAATTTGAAACTAGACTCGTCCAGGTAATATGTTTCCAGCCATCAACAGTCCAATGTCGATGTTGACGGGTCCAGGCGAGGCGTAAGGCTTTGTGTCGTGCAGTCATCAAGGGTACATGAGAGGACCTTCGGCTCCGAAAGCCCATATCGGTGATGTTTCGTTGAAAGGTTCACACGCTGAGACAGGTTGACGGCCCAGCATGGAAATCTGCAGCAATACGTGGAAGGGTTGCACTTCTGTCACGTCGGTCGTCATTGGTCCAGTTCTTGCAAGATCTTTTTCCGGCCGCTTCACTGTCTCACATTTGGTGTTTTATCGGATTCTTTATATTCACAGTGAAAAGGTCGTGCGGGAAGATCGCCACTTCATCGCTACCTCAGAGATGGTGTGTCCCATCGCTCGTGCGCCGACTTAACACCACTTTCAAAGTCACTTAAACCTTGATAACTGCCATTGTAGCTGCAGTAACCGATATAATAACTGCGCCAGACACTTGTTGTCTTACGGTGGTGGTTCCTGCCGCAGCGACGTGTTATACCTAGTTACGTATCTTTGTATTTGAGCACGCATGCCTATACCAGTTTCTTTGGCGCACACTGGCTTCTCCCGCCAGCGCCGTGATTTTACGTTAGGCGCACGTTGAGTGTTTAAGCATCTACACTCCTGGAAATTGAAATAAGAACACCGTGAATTCATTGTCCCAGGAACGGGAAACTTTATTGACACATTCCTGGGGTCAGATACATCACATGATCACACTGACAGAACCACAGGCACATAGACACAGGCAACAGAGCATGCACAATGTCGGCACTAGTACAGTGTATATCCACCTTTCGCAGCAATGCAGGCTGCTATTCTCCCATGGAGACGATCGTAGAGATGCTGGATGTAGTCCTGTGGAACGGCTTGCCATGCCATTTCCACCTGGCGCCTCAGTTGGACCAGCGTTCGTGCTGGACGTGCAGACCGCGTGAGACGACGCTTCATCCAGTCCCAAACATGCTCAATGGGGGACAGATAAGGAGATCTTGCTGGCCACGGTAGTTGACTTACACCTTCTAGAGCACGTTGGGTGGCACGGGATACATGCGGACGTGCATTGTCCTGTTGGAACAGCAAGTTCCCTTGCCGGTCTAGGAATGGTAGAACGATGGGTTCGATGACGGTTTGGATGTACCGTGCACTATTCAGTGTCCCCTCGACGATCACCAGTGGTGTACGGCCAGTGTAGGAGATCGCTCCCCACACCATGATGCCGGGTGTTGGCCCTGTGTGCCTCGGTCGTATGCAGTCCTGATTGTGGCGCTCACCTGCACGGCGCCAAACACGCATACGACCATCATTGGCACCAAGGCAGAAGCGACTCTCATCGCTGAAGACGACACGTCTCCATTCGTCCCTCCATTCACGCCTGTCGCGACACCACTGGAGGCGGGCTGCACGATGTTGGGGCGTGAGCGGAAGACGGCCTAACGGTGTGCGGGACCGTAGCCCAGCTTCATGGAGACGGTTGCGAATGGTCCTCGCCGATACCCCAGGAGCAACAGTGTCCCTAATTTGCTGGGAGGTGGTGGTGCGGTCCCCTACGGCACTGCGTAGGATCCTACGGTCTTGGCGTGCATCCGTGCGTCGCTGCGGTCCGGTCCCGGGTCGACGGGCACGTGCACCTTCCGCCGACCACTGGCGACAACATCGATGTACTGTGGAGACCTCACGACCCACGCGTTGAGCAATTCGGCGGTACGTCCACCCGGCCTCCCGCATGCCCACTATACGCCCTCGCTCAAAGTCCGTCAACTGCACATACGGTTCACGTCCACGCTGTCGCGGCATGCTACCAGTGTTAAAGACTGCGATGGAGCTCCGTATGCCACGGCAAACTGGCTGACACTGACGGCGGCGGTGCACAAATGCTGCGCAGCTAGCGCCATTCGACGGCCAACACCGCGGTTCCTGGTGTGTCCGCTGTGCGTGCGTGTGATCATTGCTTGTACAGCCCTCTCGCAGTGTCCGGAGCAAGTATGGTGGGTCTGACACACCGGTGTCAATGTGTTCTTTTTTCCATTTCCAGGAGTGTATATACAGGGTGTTGCAAAAAGGTACGGCCAAACTTTCAGGAAACATTCCTCACACACAAATAAAGAAAAGATGTTATGTGGACATGTGTCCGGAAACGCTTAATTTCCATGTTAGAGCTCATTTTAGTTTCGTCAGTCACCTACGGTCAATGGAGGACGTTATCATGATTTCATACGGGATACTCTACCTGTGCTGCTAGAACATGTGCCTTTACAAGTACGACACAACATGTCGTTCATGCACGATGGAGCTCCTGCACATTTCAGTCGAAGTGTTCGTACGCTTCTCAACAACAGATTCGATGACCGATGGATTGGTAGAGGCGGACCAATTCCATGGCCTCCACGCTCTCCTGACCTCAACCCTCTTGACTTTCATTTATGGGGGCATTTGGAAGCTCTTGTCTACGCAATCCCGGTACCAAATGTAGAGACTCTTCGTGCTCGTATTGTGGACGGCTGTGATACAATACGCCATTCTCCAGGGCTGCATCAGCGCATCAGGGATTCCATGCGACGGAGGGTGGATGCATGTATCCTCGCTAACGGAGGACATTTTGAACATTTCCTGTAAGTGTTTGAAGTCACGCTGGTACGTTCTGTTGCTACTTGTTTCCATTCCATGACTAATGTGATTTGAAGAGAAGTAATAAAATGAGCTCTAACATGGAAAGTAAGCGTTTCCGGACACACGTCCACATAACATCATTTCTTTCTTTGTGTGTGAGGAATGTTTCCTGAAAGTTTGGCCGTACCTTTTTGTAACGCCCTGTAGGAGCGTATGGCATTGGTGGCCGGGAGACGCCTCACGGGGCGAACGGTTCGGCCGCCGCTCCACAAGTTCTTTAACGCCACTACGGCGACTTGCGAGTGAATGAGGATGAAAGACACATAACACCCAGTCATCTCGAGGCAGAGAAAATGCCTGACCCCGCCGGGAATCGAACCCGGGACCCCGTGCGCGGGAAGCGAGAACACTGCCGCAAGACCACTTCTTTTTTTCTTTTTTTTTGCATGTTGTTTGTTATTGATCGTTGTGTTTGGTCGTTGCAGACGTCGCAAGACATTCTGTTGAAGTTCGGTGGTTGATCCTTCCAGTCAGTTTTTTATTACAGAGGCCAACCGGCTCTCTGACCGAACACGCTGAGCTACCGTGCCGGCTGCAGCAGGCGCTACTGACCGGCTGCTTTGGTTCATGTGCACTTCAGGCTGCTGGTCAAGTTTTCTCCCGGCTGGGTCCCGAGGACGTCGACAATGGGGACGTCGTGGCCAGCTGATGGCAGCGGCCGGGAGGCGGTGTCGGTGGCGGAGGTGGAGGCGGAGGCGGCGGTGGAGGCGGAGGCGGCGGCACGGGCGGCGCGCGTGGAGGCGGCGGTGACGGCGGCGTACGCGGGGGCGGCGTCCACCATCCTGGCGTGCCTGGCGGCCACCGCGGCGCTCGCCGCCTTCCTCGCCGTCAGGAGGCGGCGCCGGCGTCGCAGCGAGGAGCGGCTGCTCGCCGCCTACAGCCGCAGGTAACCAGCCCCACCTCACTCCCCGCATGCCAGTACAGCCCTCGCAGGTGGCCGATGCACAGTGACCAGTTTTCGTCCAAGGCGCTGGGCGAGTTCATTCGTTTGTTCGGAAGGGGATGACGACAAGAGTTTGTCACCTTTCGACCGGTCGGCACTCATAGAATCGAGGCAGATGTCCTGCAATCTTTCACAACCGATTTTACAGAAACTATTCGATAAAATTTGATTTTTCCTTTACTTAAACCTTTGTCTACATCTACATTTATACTCCTCAAGGCACCCAACGGTGTGTGGCGGAAGGCACTTTACGTGCCACTGTCATGTCCTCCCTTTCCTGTTCCAGTCGCGTATGGTTCGCGGGAAGAACGACTGCCGGAAAGCCTCCGTGCGCGCTCGAATCTCTCTAATTTTACATTCGTGATCTCCTCGGGAGGTGTAAGTCGGGGGAAGCAATATATTCGATACCTCATCCAGAAACGCACCCTCTCGAAACCTGGACCGCAAGCTACACCGCGATGCAAAGCGCCTCTCTTGCAGAGTCTGCCACTTGAATTTGCTAAACATCTCCGTAACGCTATCACGCTTACCAAATAACCCTGTGACGAAACGGGCCGCTCTTATTTGGATCTTCTCTACCTCCTCTGTCAACCTGACCTGGTACGGATCCCACACTGATGAGCAATACTTAAGTATAGGTCGAACGAGTGTTTTGTAAGCCACCTCCTTTGTTGATAGACTATATTTTTCAAGGTTGGTAAGGCACCCGCCTTACCAACAATTAATTTTATATGATCATTCCACTTCAAATCGTTCCGTACGCATACCCCCAGATATTTTACAGAAGTAACTGCTACCAGTGTTTGTTCCGCTATCATATAATCATACAATAAAGGATCCTTCTTTCTATGTATTCGCAATACATTACATTTGTCTATGTTAAGGGTCAGTTGCCACTCCCTGCACCAAGTGCCTATCCGTTGCAGATCTTCCTGAATTTCGCTGCAATTTTCTTTATGTACTACAGCATCATCCGCAAAAACCCGCATGGAACTTCCAACATTATCTACTAGGTCATTTACATATATTGTGAAAAGAAATGGTCCCATAACACTCCCCTGTGGAGGTTACTTTAACGTCTGTGTTCTGTTTGCTAAAAACTCTTCAATCCAGCCACACAGCTGGTCTGATATTCCGTGGGCTCTTACTTTATCAGGCGACAGTGCGGAACTGTATCGAACGCCCTCCGGAAGTCAAGGAAAATAGCATCTACCTGGGAGCCTGTATTTAATATTTTCTGGGTCTCATGAACAAATAAAGCGAGTTGGGTCTCACACGATCGCTGTTTCCGGAATCCATGTTGGTTGTTACAGAGTAGATTCTGGGTTTCCAGAAATGACATGATAAGCGAGCAAAAAACATGTTCTAAAATTCTACAACACATCGATGTCAGAGATATAGGCCTATAGTTTTGCGCATCTGCTCGACGACCCTTCTTGAAAACTGGAGCTACCTGTACTCTTTTCCAATCATTTGGATTCTTCCGTTCCTCTACAGACTTGCGGTACACGGCTGTTAAAAGGGGGGCAAGTTCTTTCTTTTATAAGCCAGGTTCGTGATGATGTGCCCATCATTTCGTTAATGGCCATAGTTATTGTGACTTTTACGTGAAAGTAAGACACTGCGCGAAATTCGGTAAAGTGTGCAATGAAAAAGAGAGGTCGCTACGATTCTGCGTTTGGATCATATTACATAATATGTTAATGGGTATAAAGTTTAGCTAACATACGGAATTTTTCTGTAGACTTGGGAAGAGGTATCTATCTGTCACCAATGTCGAGAAAACTGATCTGATGTAGCACGCTCATTTGCGATCGCGCCGCGCCAGCGATAAAGCCAGAGTGAAATAACCGCAACGTTCCTCAGATTTCATAAATGGTTTCAGATACCGAAGCGAGATTCTGCCAAATGATAGCACGCGAACAAAAGATGTTATGTAAAACTTCATTATCTACGATGTTATTCCAGCAGCTAAAGACTTTTTCGTTGAAAGAATGTGATTTCTAAGGGTCATCAATATCTGGTGAAACGGAAATGCTATGGGTTTTGGAACATTTGTGATGACATGACACATTTTTTGTACTGAGGATATCCTCTTTCATAAGCTACTGACTTTGCTTTTCCTCAGTTCCTCACTGAATAAACTGAAAAACCGCTGTTTCAAAATTCTCTCGCAACTGTGTCTGTACAGAATGTTAGTGAGGTGAGACAGAGTAAATTTTAACATGGCAACAAGAGAAATGTATAGGTTTTACACAAAATTCTCCACTCTGAAAGTTTGAAATGGTTAACAAGTCATGTGAAAATAAATAGCTGCATTTTCGGCGGAATTCCATTTAGATACTAACGAAAATAGAGATGACAGTAGATCCTTTTGAATGGTCACCATGCAGGTGTACACATGGAGAGTCCCACATAATATTTACAAAAAATGTGAGTGTAGGCTTCAGTTTGGAGCGGCACTTTCCCTCCAGCGCTCGACGTTTCCCCTACAATGCCTACCGTTACCCCCACCACTACCACTCTCCCCACTCGTGCCCTACAGTCTGTGTATTTACCGGCTACAGAGTTCTGCACGGATTGTACTGCATACAGTGACGAGATGGGCTGCTCTTCTTTGGATCTTCTGTTATCCTGTGTTAATTCAGCCTGGTAACGGTCATAGACTGCCAATGCTCTCAGAACTGTTAGAACAAAAATGGTTCAAATGGCTCTGAGCACTATGGGACTCAACTTCTGAGATCATCAATCCCCTAGAACTTAGAACTACTTAAACCTAACTAACCTAAGGACATCACGCACATCCATGCCGGAGGCAGGATTCGAACCAGCGACCGTAGCGGCCGCGCGGTTCCAGACTGTAGCGCCTAGAACCGCTCCGCCACTCCAGCCGGCTGTTAGAACAAGTAAGCCACGTTTTTCGTCAGTGAGTTAAAACTACTTGAGTTTCTTCCAATGAGTCTCAGTCTATTACTGGCTTTTCCTATATGTGTGTTATGTAACCATTCCATTACAGGTCGTCCGTCATGGTCCATATCATATCCTGCTGATGATACAGATTACAGTGATCTATTGCTAGTCGTGTAAACAGTAGTAATGGGTACTTCCCCTTAATATACAGATACATGCCACTATTTTTCAGCTTAATCACTCACTCTCTGTAAACAATGGATGCAGCGTTCTATCAATCCTTCAATATCTCGAAGACAGAAATCAGCTACTTGGTCACCCATTCTAGAACCGATGTGTGAACGGCCTTCCCCGTAGAAAAACCTCTTTCCCCACAGATATTCATCCTCTGTGGGCGATGTCGACGCCCTTCCTTCCCAGTCAACATCACCCGCGTCTGTGCGGCCTTGGTCAAATTGTTGGAAATGGTTCACTACGGCTGGACAGGACACCGTATGTGGCGTGTATACCGCCAGAAATTCACGATGAATCTGTGTGCAAATTAGACGTTTTGCCCACGAGAATCTCATTGTTCTATGTTCTTCAGCTATAGGATTCGTTACCGTTTGCTGCTCCACTTCGATCGCACAGTCTGACGCACCTGTTATCTGTACTGCAGCAGAATTGTGTCTCCTGAAAACCCTGAACAGGCACAGTCTTCTGACAATGTCCCACTCTTGTTGCAACAATAGTCTTAGCGTGGAAGAACATATGTAACTTACTTTTTGAAGTTACCACACAGAAATCCGATAATACCGGCACGAAGTATCCACCACAGTCACTGTAGAGTAGCTTGCGGGATATGTGCTGTGTAGATGACTCATCGTCAGGAGTGATTCATTCTGCAAGAGACACACTTGTTCACAGCTTTCGAAATGACCAGCATAATCTTCCGTTGTGTTGCTCAACTGTTCGGTAACTTAAAAGTCAAGTCATATCTTCAGGCGGAATCCTGGTCCGCAGGGAAATTTTTATTTCTGAAAGAGTAACAGAGGTTGTGAACTTTGCACCTTTAGCGAAACATCTGTTCTGAACCAATCGGAGGAAATGGAACCGATGCTGCGTAAAAGTTTCGCTACTCTTACGTAGACATTCTTCACTGCTATTCTTTTTATATTTTACTTGTCTATTTACCCTCCTGTCTCTAGTTGACGCAAATAATTCTTTGCTTTCCGTTGACTAATAGTTATCTGTTGGTCGTAATTTCATAATAGTTCATATCACCAACGAACATGCTCAGACAGGTTTATGAATTGTGCCGCAATGATTTTTTCATCATGTTGCAGACAATGCGGCATTTCCTCGTATGATACGATTTAATCTCTTTAGAACGCGTTACTGCAAAGCAGTAAACAGAATTTAGCAAATCACCCATTGTCTGTAGAACCTTTCCTGATCGATTATAGAAGTGGCTGGAGGAAGTGCAGGAAGGAAACTCCTACCAGCAGACTCCTGTGGAAAGAGGAGCAAAGAAGCCCCCCGTCCCATTTCTTCCAGTACTGATATTAAGCGCTTGCTGTGTGTTTCGCACCGAACACCAGTACAAAGCTAGAAGTGGCGCACGGGTGTACCGAATGCTGAAACGTTTCGCGAAAGACCTTTGTTGACGAGTTAATTTTCAATGAGATTACCTGTTGCTGCAAATTCAGTTTCCATGAATAAGTCACATCGTTAATTATTTTCCCCCCTTCGTTCCTTTTTCTAATAAACTTTCTGAGGCTACAGCTTCTATTACAGACTTTGAAGCAAACAGCAGCGAAGAGCAACGCGAAGTCGCTGCTGTTTTTGTTGTTGTTTTTATTGTTGTTGTTGTCGTCGTCATAAGTCGGAAGACTGGTTCGAGCAGATCTCGTTCTGCAAATTTGAGCACATCTACCTGACTGCTGTAACTTCTAACAATTTGTACTTACTTACTGTATTCAAACCTCACTTTCTCTCCTCATTTACAATTGAAGTATTACTTATCTCTTCAAAATGTGCTTTGTCAACCTATCCCTTCTTTTAAAAATCAAGTTCTGCCACACAGCTCTTTTGTCCTTAATTTTACTCACTATATCTTAACCAGTTCCTTCTTAATCATTCCCTGATGACACCTGATTAATGATCTACACCCTGAGATCAGAATGGGTGAGGTTTTTACCTAGAAGATGTTTTATCAACAAGGCTGCCATAGCATCCGATAGCAACATTAAATGTAAACATGCGCGGCATATCAAATCGTTAAGGTATGGAAACAGCGGCAAGTATGTGTTAATTTAGCCAAAATTGGCATAAAACCTTCGTTGGTGTATTGAAATGAGAGGGATACATGCACATAATCTTTACTTGAACACTTATTTTGTGTAAATGGTGAAAAAGAGATTTCTCATAAGAAAGACACACAGCAAGAAAATAGTTTTTCGGACATGTTAGTACATACAACAAAATACAGATTTTTACATAAAAAAAGGTGTTTTTATGGTTCACAAACAAGTATAATTTATTTATATATCAAAAATAAATGTAATTAAATAATTCAAATAAAAACACAACACAAACGTAAATTTTACCATGTAAAATAAAATTCTAGTTCTTCTGCACGCGCCGGCCGCGGTGGTCTAGCGGTTCTAGGCGCTCAGTTCGGAACCGCGGGACTGCTACGGTCGCAGGTTCGAATCCTGCCTCGGGCATGGAAGTGTGTGATGTCCTTAGGTTAGTTAAGTTTAAGTAGCTCTAGGTTCTAGGGGACTGATGACCACAGATGTTAAGTCCCATAGTGCTCAGAGCCATTTGAACCATTTGAACCTTCTGCACGATGAAGTTTAGATAAATAATACCTGATTATCAAAGTTGAAAGTAAAAAAAAAGAATAATAAATGAAATCGTCAATGTCCGTATAAAGTTCATGTGCCCAATCGTCACATCTTTCATACTCGATTCAGTTTTCTTCGAAATATTCTCCACAAACAATGTTGATCCGAAAACACTATCTCAGGTGTGTTACAGATGTCTTCTGATTCCTTACACTGGGAACTTTGCAATGTAGTTATAGGAACATTAAAACGATCGACAGCGACCCTTTCGAGCATTTCGCCCACCAAAACACTTGAAACTGAATACTTTTTTTTTCGTCTTCAATCTGCTGACTGGTTTGATGCGGCCCGACACGAATTCCTCTCCTGTGCTAACCTCTTCATCTCAGAGTAGCACTTGCAACCTATGTCCTCAATTATTTGCTGGATGTATTCCAATCCCTGTCTTCCTCTACAGTTTTTGCTCATTGCAACTCTCTCTAGTACCATGGAAATCATTCCCTCATGTCTTAACAAATGTCCTATCATCCTGTCCCTTCTCCTTATCAGTGTTTCCACATATTCCTATCCTCTCAGATTCTGCCTAGAACCTCATCATTCTTTACCTTATCAAGTACACCTAATTTTCAACATTCCTCTGTAGCACCACATCTCAAATGCTTCTATTCTCTTCTGTTTCGGTTTTCCCACAGTTGATGTTTCACCACCATACAATGCTGTACTCCAGACGTACGTACATTCTCAGAACTTTCTTCCAAAAATTAAGGCCGATATTTGACATTAGTAGAGTTCTCCTGGCCAGGAATGTCTTTTTTACCACTGCTTTTGATGTCCTCCTTGCTCCGTCCGCCATTGGTTATTTTGCAGCCTAGGTAGCAGAATTCCTTAACTTCATCTACTTCGTGTCCATCAATCCTGATGTTCAGTTTCTCTTTTCTACTACTTCTCATTACCTTGGACTTTCTTCGATTTACTCTCAGTCCATGTGTTGTACTCATCAGACTGTTCATTCCGTTCAGCAGATCATGTAATTCTTCTTCACTTAGGATAGCAATGTCATCAGCGAATCGTATCATTGATATCCTTTCATCTTGAATTTTAATTCCACTCCTGAACCTTTCTTTTATTTCCATCGTTGCTTCCTCGATGTACACATTGAACAGTACGGGCGAAAGATTACTTCCTTGTCTTACATCCTTTTTAATACCTCGTTCTTGGTCGTCCACTCTTATTATTCCGTCTTGGCTGTTGTACATATTGTATATGACCCGTCTCTCCCTATAGCTTACCCCTACTTTTTTCAGAATTTCGAACATCTTGGACCATTTTACACTGGCGAACGCTTTTTACAGGTCGGCACATCCTATGAACGTGTCTTGATTTTTCTTTAGTCTTACTTCCATTATTAACCGTAATGTCAGAATTGCCTCTCTCGTCCCTTTACTTTTCCTAAAGCCAAACTGATCGTCATCTAGCACATCCTCAATTTTGTTTTTCATTCTTCGGTATATTATTATTGTAAGCAACTTGGATGCATGAGCTGTTAAGCTGATTCTGCGATAATTCTCGCACTTGTCAGCTCTTGCCGTCTTCTGAATTGTGTGAATGATGCTTTTCCGAAAGTCATATGGTATGTCACCGCACTCATACATTCTACACACCAACGTGAGTAGTCGTTTTTTTTACCACTTCCCCCAATGATTTCAGAAATTCTGATGGAATGTAATCTGTCCCTTCTGCCTTATTTGACCTTAAGTCCTCCAAAGCTCTTTTAAATTCTGATTCTAATACTGGATACCCTATTTTTCTTAATTGACTCCTGTTTCTTCTTCTATCACATCAGACAAATCTTCCCCCTCATAGAGGCTATCAATGTATTCTTCCCATCTATCCGCTCTCTCCTCTGCATTTAACAGTGGAATTCCGTTGCACTCTTAATGTTACCACCCTGCTTTTAATGTCACCGAAGGTTGTTTTGACTTTCCTGTATACTTAGTCTGTCCTTCCGACAATCATTTCTTTTTCGATGTCTTCACATTTTTCCTGCAGCCATTTCGTCTTAGCTACCCAACCAGCACTTCCTATTTATTTCATTCCTTTATTCCTGAGTTTCCCGGAACATTTTTGTACTTCTTTCTTTCATCGATCAGTTGAAGTGTTTCTTATGTTGCCCATGGTTTCTTCGCAGCTACCTTCTTTGTACCTATGTTTTCCTTCCCATCTTCTGTGATGGCCCTTTTTAGAGATGTCCATTCCTCTTCACCTGTACTGCCTACTGAGCTATTCCTTATTGCTGTAACAATAGCATTAGAGAAATTCAAGCGTATCTCGTCGTTTCTTAGTACTTCCGTATCCCACTTCTTTGCGTATCGTTTCTTCTTGACTAATGTCTTAAACGTCAGGCTATTCTTCATCACTACTATATTGTGATCTGAGTCTATATCTGCCCCTGGGTACGCCTTACAATCCGGCATCTGATTTCGGAACCTCTGTCTGACCATGATGTAATCTAACTGAAATCTTTCCGTATCACCCGGCCTTTTCCAAGTATACCTCCTCCTCTTGTGATTGTTGAACAGGGTATTAGCTATTACTAGCTGAAACTTGTTACAGAACTCAATTAGTCATTCTCCTCTCATTCCTTTCTCATTCCTTGTCCCAAGCCCATATTCTCCAGTAACCTTTTCTTCTACTCCTACCCTGCAACTGCGTTCCAGTCCCCCATGACTATTAGATTTTCACCCCCCTTTACATACTGTATTACCCTTCAATATTCTCATACACTTTCTCTATCTCTTCAGCTTCAGCTTGCGATGTCGGCATGTATACCTGAACGATAGTTATCAGTGTTGTTCACAGAAACACACTCTTTGCCGCACCTTTCTATTCATAACGAATGCTCCTCCCTTTGTATAATTTTCTGCTGCTGTTGATGTTATCCTATACTCATCTAACGAGAAAGCCTTGTCTTCTTTCCACTTCACTTCACTGATCCCTACTATATTTAGACTGAGCCTTTGCATTTCCTTTTTCGGATTTTCTAGTTTCCCTACCACGTTCAAGCTTCTGACGTTCTCCCCCCCCCCCCTCCCCAATACTCTTAGAACGTTATCCTAGCGTTGATTATTCAATCTTTTTCTCATGGTAATCTCCCTGTAAAACCAAGAAAATGGCCCCTCCCAGACGACTTTTGGTGTGGCCCATATTACCTGACTGACATCGCACAGTAAAACATGGCGGAAACGCACACTGTCTTGAGCGAGTGGCGTTCGGTATCACGATGCAGTCTACATTACACTAATTGAATATTAATTGTAGTATGAAAATATTACTTTCTACCTTTAAGAGTAATAACCGCTTCTGAAATTTAGACAGCTGAGCAGCTTCAACACTCAAAAGCGAATAGAATATCCAGACATTAATGTGGAGTGTGGACGTCCTTAACCATTATTGCGGCTTGAACTGTGCTTAGGACACTTTCAGTGACGTGTCCGAATCTCTTAGGGGGAATTGCAGCACTTTCATCGTCAAGACCCGAAACCAGAGAAGGTGGAGGATGTTGGACGGTAGGCCCTGGAGCGAAGTCGGCGTTCCAAAGCATCCCAAAGTTGTTCCATAGGGTTCAGATCGGGACTCTCCATTTCACGAACATTACTGTCTACCTGCTGCTTCCGAGATGGTGCGTTGTCATGCTGATACAAACTATCACAGTATCCAACCTGTTCTTCTACTGTACGCAGGACGCAATGCTGCAAAATGTATTCATTTTATTCCACATTTATCACTTTTGTAACCACGATAAGGAGATCACACTGTGAACACAGAAACACCACCACATCGTACCACCTCCTCCACCTGCTGGCACTACATACAATAGCAGCTAACGTTTTTCAGGCATTCGTCAAACGCAAACCGTTCCATCGGATTCCCGGAGGGCATAGCGTGATTGAACACTGCAAAACACTCGTTTCCTGCCATCCACCACTGTCCGATGGCATCGCTCTAAAGGTCGCCTCGCACTGACTTCAAAAATATGCGGCTTGTGACGAGCTGCTCGAACATTGCACGCCATTCCTTTCAACTCCCTTCGTACAGTCGTTGTGCTAGCTCGAGTGCTGGTAATTGTATTGTATAGTACGTTAAACGGCGACCTAGAAACGACGGAGAGGCTCCGTCCCCGCCGCAGCAGCAGTGGTCCACAACTCCACGACGACTACCGCAGTCCACTTCATCCCTCCGCCGCCACACACCGAACCCAGGGTTATTGTGCGGTTCGGCCCCCGGTGGACCCCTCTCCCCCCTGCCCAGGGAACGTCTCACACCAGACGAGTTTTTGCGTGGTAGAGTAATGGTGGTGTACGCGTACATAGAGAACTTTTTTGCACAGCAATCGCCGACATAATGTAGCTGAAGCGGAATAAGGGGAACCAGCCCGCATTCGCCGAGGCAGATGGAAAACCGCCTAAAAACCATCCACAGACTGGCCGGCTCACCGGACCTCGACACAAGTCCGTCGGACGGATTCATGCCGGGGACCAGGCGCTCCTTCCCGCTCCGGAAAGCCATGCGTTAGACCGATCGGCTAACCGAGCGGGCGTGCTGGTAATACTTTGGAAGTCACGAACGATTTTTTCTGCTGATTTCATGCGAGTTCTTACAACACTGTCTCCAACGCTCGACGGTCCCCGTTCGGCAGTGCATCAGGTCTGACCCGTATTTGGTTTAGCTCTATTTCTTTCTTCGCGTTTGCACTTCACAAACACATCACAGAGGGTTGGCTTGGGCAGCTTGAGATGGTTTTACACTGAAGCGCCGAAGAAACTGATATAGGCATGCGTATTCAAACACCGAGGTATGTGAACAGGCAGAATATGGCGCTGCAGTCGGTAACGCCTGTAGAAGACGTCTGGCGCAGTTGTTAGATCGGTTACTGCTGCTACAATGGCAGTCATCACGATTTAAGTGGGTTTGAACGTGGTGTTATAGTCAGCGCACGAGCGGTGGGACACATCAACTCCGAGGTAACGATGAAGTGGGGATTTTCCCGTACGACCATTTCACGAGTGTACCGTGAATATTAGGAATCCGGTAAAACTTCGAATCTCCGACATTTCTGCGACTGGAAAAAGATACTGCAAGAACGGGAGCAACGACGACTGAAGAGAATCGTTCAGTGTGACAGAAGTGCAACCCTTCTTCAAGTTGCTGCAAATTTCGATACTGGCTCATCAACAAGTGCCAGCATGAGAACCATTCAACGAAACATCATCGATGTGGTGTTTTGGAACCGAAGGCCTACTCGTGTACCCTTGATGACTGCACGATGCACTTTACGCCTCGCCTGGGCCCATCAACACCGACAATGACTGTTGATGACTGGAGACATGTTATCTGGTCGGACGAGTCTCGTTTCAAATTGTATAAAGTGGATGGACGTGTATGCGCACGGAGACAACCTCATGAATCCAAGGGCCTTGCATATCAGCAAGGGACTGTTCAAGGGGGTGGAGGCTCTGTAATCTTGTAGGGCGTGTGGAGATGGAGCAATATGAACCCCTGATACGTCTAGATACGGCTCTGACGGAGGACACGTACGTAAGCATCCTGTCTGATTACCTGTATCCATTCATGTCCATTGTGCATTCCGACAGACTTGGGCAATTTCAACAGGACAATGCGACCCCCCCCCCCCCCCCCAGACTGGCTCCAGAAACACTCTTCTGGGTTTAAACACTGCCACTGGCTACCATACGTGAACATTATTGAGCTTATCAGAGATGCTTTCCGGACATCCCTACGTAATTCAGACCATATGTCGCCAGAGGCGGACGTGTCACTACAATAGAAGGTTGGGGGCACTGAGTTGTCGGTAGAGGAGCAGAAACACAACAATGGGTCGGTCAGGATAACTCAGTGACTTCGAACGTGGACTTTGTGTTTGGCTGTCACCCGAGTAACGAATCCGCCGAGTAACGAATCCGCGGCAACACGACGTGGCATGGACTCGACTAACGTCTGAAGTAGTGCTGGAGGGAACTGACACTATGAATCCTGCAGGGCCGTCCATAAATCCGTAATCGTACGAGAGGATAGAGGTCTCTTCTGAACAGCACGTTGCAAGGTATCCCTGATATGCTCTATAATGTTCATGTTTGGGGCGTTTCGTGGTCCGCAGAAGTGTTTAAACTCAGAAGAGTGTCCCTGGAGCAACTCTGTAGTGGCAATTCTGGACGTATCGGGTGTCACACTGTCCTGCTGGAATTGCCCAGCTCTGTCGGAATGCACAATGGACATGAACGGATGCAGGTGATCAGACAGGATGCTTACATACGTGTCAACTGTCAGAGTCGTATCTAGACATATCAGGGACCCCATATCACTCTAACTGGACACATCCCACCAGCTTGAACAGTGCCCTGCTGACATGCAGGGTTCTTGGATTCATGAGGTTGTCACCATACCCATACACATCCATCGCCTCGATACAATTTGAAACATGACTCGCCCAACCAGACACCATGTTTCCACTCATCAACAGTTCAGTGTTCGTGTTAACGATCCCAGGCGAGGCATAAAGCTTTGTGTCGTGCACTCATGAAGGGTACGCGAGTGAGCCTTCAGCTCGGAAAGCCCATATAGATCACGTTTTGTGGAGTGGTTCGCACGCTGACACTTTTTGATGGCCCAGCATTGTAATCTGCAGCAATTTCTGGAAGGGATGCACTTCTGTCACGTTGAGCGATTCTGTTCAGTCGTCGTTGATACCATTCTTAGACAATCTTTTTCCGGCCGCAGCGATGTCGGAGATTTGAAGTTTTACCAGATTCCTGATATTCACGGTACACTCACACTCGTGAAATGATAGAACGGGAGAATCCCTACTTCATAGCTACGCCTTGCTCTCGAGCGCCGACTATAACACCACGTTCAAACTCACTTTCATCTTGATAACCTGCTATTGTAGCAGCAGTGACCCATCTAACAACTGCACCAAACACTTGTTGTCTTATATAGACATTGTCGACCGCAGCGCCGTATTCTGTTTACATATTTTTGTAGTTGAATACGCATGCCTATTCCAGTTTCTTTGGCACCTCAGTGTAAGTTCTCTTACAGAGGGTATTATTACCGTTTCTCCAGTATCATAGCCTTTACCAGTTTTTGGAATTATTTCGGATTGCGGTAAGTGGCAATTGATCGACCTTCGTTCACTGCGTGTTCTTTCTTAAATGATGCAACGGTTGCTGAACTTTTTTGAAGTGTTTTATAGATTTACCGATACTATTCAATGGGCTTGCCATTATTATGTTGATGCTTTGTAGAAAAGCGTTCTCGCAATAGATTTGTTGTTCACTTACAACCGAATCTATAAAACCCATTTTCAGAACGTGTTTATTTTTCTTGAGACATGAGCCCATCCACAAACAAAAGAGCGTGTGTCGTGTGCCGACTGCTGCGTATGCCTCTCGCATATCAGGGACTGGGTTCGTAGTGGGGTTGGCGCCGTGAATGAGTGCAAATTGTCTGCTACAGTTTGATGGTGGTGTGGGATGCCGGAGGGGGTTGGGGGAGGGGGAGTGCGCGAGCTGTTCTAGGACGTAGTGCCTTAGTTTCGGGTCATACTGCAGGATGTATGAAAAATAATTATCCGATTTAAGAGAATCATTTCTGTTATGTTATTTGAGGTATATGCATCAACTATGTGCTGTAGTAAAGAGCAATCTATCGGGTTTTACATGCTTCCCACTAGGTAGCAGCAGTGTGCGCCCACTTCAGTTATAGTAAACGTGGCGTCGGGACAACAGACGCCGTTTTGTGTTCTGTGTTTTGCGCAGTGCGGGTCAGTAATAACTGTTCAGCATGACTTTCGTACTAGTTATGGTGTGGATGCTCCTGTGCATTAGACGATGGCATGAACAATTCCGAGAAACAGGTTGTTTGTGCAAAGGTAAATGGCTGTGCCGCCTCCGAGTTTCTGACACAAGCGTGGAAAACATCCGCCACAGTTTCGCAAAGAATCCGCAGAAATCCGTTCGCCTTGCAGCTCGACAGCTCAACATGCCCCCGATGTCTGTCTGGTGTATGTTGCGTCGACGTTTACCCATGAAACCGTACAAAATTCAGTACTGCAAGGCCTTCGTGAAGCTGACAAACAACAGCTTGTGAGTTCTGTAATTTCGTTCTTGGTAAGATGGAGGCTGACAGTTTTCTTCCACACTTAGTGTTCTGTAATGAGGCAACATTCCATTTAAGGGGAGACGGAAGGCAATTTTTATCCCTATTCTGCCAATGCTATTTTACCCCTTGAATACGTACACTTTTCAAAAGAAGTGTAAGTGATAAAAGAATGAAATTTTTGCTGCATATATATATAAAACATATGTGCTTCGGTTTAAAAATAAAATGAACATAATACCTCTTATGGTTTTGAAGAAAAAAATATTTATTCTTTCACTAATAAAATTTAACTTTTTTTGTACATTAATTATTATACAACAGTTTCTGATTATTTGGTTGGTCTCAATTTACTTGTAATAATTTATTACTATCTGCAGTACAAATTGATCAAATTTCATGTTTCTAACCCCATTAGTTTATCAAATAATGGTACCTGAAAGTAAAAAAAAAATTTAGTTTTGAGAAAAATCCATTTAAAGTTTAATATCGCAATTCTAGTATAGTTATTGATGAGAATTACTTACCACTAATATTTTCCTGCACCATACTGAGCATCATCTGAATCATACTAATCTTCTTTTCTTCTCTTGGTCTCTCTTCTTTTCTGTCTGGCTTCTTTTGTGCATTTTAAATTAGCAATATCTGCTTTGTGGATTCTCTCTTTATCTATTTGCACCAAGTATTTTGCAGTATTTCCACTAGATTTTATGCCCAATAATTCCAAAACATCCAGTTTTCTAAGTACACTATCACTGAAGCATAAAATAGCATCATAAACAAAAAATTTGAGGCTTGTAAGCTGAACAAATACAGTTTTCGGTAACCGGTTCCAGAGGACAGAATTTACACAATCATTTAAATTTTGGATTTTCCCATGAAGAGCCGGCCGAAGTGGCCGTGCGGTTAAAGGCGCTGCAGTCTGGAACCGCAAGACCGCTACGGTCACAGGTTCGAATCCTGCCTCGGGCATGGATGTGTGTGATGTCCTTAGGTTAGTTAGGTTTAACTAGTTCTAAGTTCTAGGGGACTAATGACCTCAGCAGTTGAGTCCCATAGTGCTCAGAGCCATTTGAACCATTTTTTTCCCATGAAGACATTTCTTCAACATGGTATCTTTACAAAGGTCTCTAAATATGGGTTTAATTTCATTCATTACTGACGCTGGTAAAGAATATTTATGGTCAAATCTGGCACTTCTCCTGTACTTGCACCAAGTGCCAGGATCATTCGGGCAAAGACCGTGCACTGGATTTTCACTTGTGGAAAGCTTATGGAAAAGGATAGCCCATACAGCTCTTTTCACGTTTTCTAAGTTCCCTTCCTATCTTCTTATGGCCAAGCCGAAGATACCAAGTTTCAGGCGTTACCTCTCACCAGGACAACGCAGTAGCCTGCGAACTGCACTTATCTAAGATCAAGAGCAGCGACGTTTGCGTAAAGTTGTGAGTGCTAACAGACAAGTATGTCGATAGTAGATACAGGGTAGAAAACATTGAAGCGATAAAACAATAGAAGCATGAAATAATATACAAGGAGTAAAAGAATGCTGCGCATTATCTCTGCATGGCGCAGAAAGGAAGGCGTGGCGTTTAAATGCCAGATTGCACAGAGCGTCAGGGAAACCATCTTAGCTCACGAAAAAGTTGTCGTATTTATATAAAACAAAAACTGTTTCACGCAGGAAAGGCCAGGCATTTCAAATATGCTAAAATCTAAAAATCGAATTTTGAAGCCCACTTGTCTTCCGTCTCCCCTTAAATGGAAAGATGAGCCATCATACTGTGAGAATATGGAGTGCGGAACAACCACATGAAATTATACAACATGAGATGGACTCTCCAAAATTTAATGTGTTTTGTGCAGTTTCATGGAAAAGGTATGTGGTCCATTTTTCTTTGCCGAGAACACTGTTATAACAGGAAGCACATATCTTGAGCTTGAGAGCTTCGCCGGCCGGGGTGGCCGAGCGGTTCTAGGCGCTACGGTCTGGAACCGTGCGACCGCTACGGTTGCAGGTTCGATCCTCCCTCGGGCATGGATGTGTGTGATGTCCTTAGGTTAGTTAGGTTTAAGTAGTTCTAAGTTCTAGGGGACTGATGACATCAGAAGTCTAGTCGTATAGTGCTCAAAGCCATTTGAAACATTTTTTTTTTTTTTGAGAACTTTGTTTTCCCACAGTTGGAGACTGGTTTGAACGGCTTCATTTACCAACAGGATGGGTCACCGCCACACTGGCATCTGGATCTGTGAGAATTTTTAAATCAAAGGATTACTGAACGATGGATCGGGCGCACTGGACCAAATGATTCAGCCTTACATTACTGGCCTCCAAGGTCACCAGACCTGACTATATGTGATTATTTCTTGTGGGGGTTTATAAAAGACTCTGTTTGTGTGCCTCCGTTACCAACAATACTGAATGAACTGAGACAACGTATAACAGCAGCTGTGGAAGCTGCTCGCTGCAGTGTGGGGACAATTTGAATACTGCGTTGACATATGCCGCGCACCTCAAGGGGGGGCATATCGAACACCTAAGAAAAGGCATGAAAAAAAAAACTGAGTTTCTCATTCATCACAAAAACAAGATTCGTTGTATATGTTTATTAGTTACAGAAATACAGACGTGCCAAATCGGATGGTTCTTTTTGATATACCCTGTATAGCACCATTTAGTCTCACTTACATAACATGGACTAAACATAAGCGCGTGTGAAACAAACAGCATATATTCCAAAATTTAAATTGTCCAGCTATTTGGGGAGCAAAATAACTGATGATGGCGGAAGTAGAGAGGATATAAAATGTAGACTGACAATGGCAAGGAAAGCGATTCTGAAGAAGAGAAATTTGTTAACATCGCGTATGGATTGAAGTGTCAGGAAGTCGTTTCTGAAAGTATTTGTATGGAGTGTAGCCATGTATGGAAGTGAAACATGGACGATAAATAGTTTGGACAAGAAGAGAATAGAAGCTTTCGAAATGCGGTGCTACAGAAGAATGCTGAAGATTATATGGATACGTCACATAGCTGATGAGGAGGTATTGAATAGAATTGGGGAGAAGAGGAATTTGTGGCACAACTTGACAAGAAGAATAGACCGGTTGGTAGGACATGTTCTGAGGCATCAAGGGATCACAAATTTAGCTTTGGAGGCAGCGTGGAGGGTAAAAATTGTAGAGGGAGACCAAGAGATGAATACACTAAGCAGATTCAGAAGGATGTAGGTTGGAGTAAGTACTGGGAGATGAAGAAGCTTGCACAGAATAGAGTAGCATGGAGAGCTGCATCAAACCAGTCTCATGACTGAAGACCACAACAACAACAACAACAACAAGGGGTACTATATGAAAAGCTTATGAAAATGTTTTTATAACGATTTTCTGCCTACCACCCACCGTGAAAGCTGGAAAACGCGCGCAAGCGGACGTCGGAGACCAGGTTGACTACCACTGCGATAGTGTATCTCCGGAAGCCACCATGGTAATAGGGTAAGAGATTTAATTCGCGTGGTCATTTCTCCATTGCTCAATACCTGAACACAATAGGAGAGAATGTCGCTGGTATTTGTTTGTTCAAAGTACCCTCTGCCTCCACTGCATGGGGGTTTCCGGCGTAGGGACGTCCACAGATTTAGGCCTCTGTTTACATTTTCATAATCCTCTGCCACGCGGGGTGGCCGCGCGGTTTGAGGCGCCATGTCACGCACTGCGCGGCCCCTCCCGACGGTGGTTCGACTCCTCCCTCGGGCATAGGTGTGTGTGTTGTTCTTAGCATAAGTTTGTTTAAGTAGTGTGTAAGTGTAGGGCCCGATGACCTCAGCGGTTTGGTTTTTAGGAATTCACACACAGCTGAACATTTTGAACATAATCCTCTGGCAGAGTCTCCACGACAAGAAGCGTGTACCTCGCCAGTACTGAGTGGTAATTAATTTCCACCGCCTCTGTATCTGGTAAGCGACCCGCGGAGAAAGACTCCGATAGCCCCGCCCCGTGCAATAATAGAGATAGTAACAGTAGTCGGTTGGGAGGCAGCAGACGATAAGAGGCGGAGCGGCCAGACGGAAAAATGCGAGTGTTTTGAAACGGAGGTGGAGATAGTGAGTTTTTGCCGCTACCCGGACTTCACATCTTTTACTGGCGCGCGAGCAGAGGTCGTCCCTCCCTCCCTCCCACCCCCTCCTCCGTGTTTGTTGTTACTCTCGTGACATAACGCATGCCGATGTACGCGCCCTGGACCAAGGCGTTTAAAAGAACTGATCTTGCTTATGGAGGACGGCTTGTAGGAAACACTTTGCTAGAGCCACGTTGGTCAGCGGTTTATGTAGTGACAGATGTTGTTGCAGTTAACCCCACGTTGGAATTCTAATATATGTCGTTTTGTTTTTATTATTAGTCAAATATTGGGCCGTTATTGTATTTTTTTCTCAATTAGATACGACCCACGTTAAATGAAATTATCAGGAGGTGATGGGTTTATCGTAAGTTATTCAATTTGGTAACCAAATATGTAGCAGTCATGTTTATTAGCTGTAAACATTTAGACTAGAGGGCAGCATTTTGCAGTCAATACCGAATAAAAGAATTAGGTGCACCAGCTGCAGGAATATTATTAATGTATTTACAACTGTTGAAATAATTTTCGGGAGTGCAGCCGAGTGACGTCGTCGACAACCGCCGATATTTCGACAGCTGCACACCCTGTCATTTTCAAGGCAAAATGCAGCAAATAAGAGCTGGACACGGGAACTTAAAACCTCAGTTTGCAGAGCAATTCCGGAAACATAACACACAGACATACACACACACACACACACACACACACGCGCGCGCACACACACACACACACACACGCACGCACACACACACACACACACACACACACACACACACACACACACTGTAAACACTAGCGTCAGCGGACAATCAAAGACGAGCGATATCGGAAGTTATCAATAGTGAAAATTAATAAACAATAGGTAAGGTATCATTACCTCTGCCCCTCTCCCTTTGACAAGGGAGAAAGTAGGATTCCACGCCGAATTTAAGCAAAAACCACCATCTCTAATTATCAGGTGACTTGCTAATTTAATTTCAACAACAAAATCCCCGTGTTGTTATACACTGAAGCGCCAAAGAAACTGGTATAGGAATGCGTATTCAAATACAAAGACATGTAAAGAGGCAGAATACGGGGCTGCAGTCAGCAAAGCCTGTATAAGACAGTAAATGAATATCAGGAATCTGGTAAATCATCAAATCTCCCACATCGCGGCGGCCGGAAAAAGATCCTGCAAGAACGGGACCAACTACGACACAAGTGAAAATCCTTCCACAGAGCCGACCGTGGTGGCCGAGCGGTTCTAGGCGCTTCAGCCTGGAACCGCGCGACCGCTACGGTCGCATGTTCGAATCCTGCCTCGGGCATGGGTGTGTGTGATGTCCTTAGGTTAGTTAGGTTTAAGTAGTTCTAAGTTCTAGAGGACTGATGACCTTAGGAGTTAAGTCCCATAGTGCTCAGAGCCAGCCTTCCGCAAATTGTTGCAGATTTCAACGCTGGGCCATCAGCAAGCGTCAGCATGCAAACCATTCGACGAAACATCATCGACATGGCCTTTCGGAACCGAAGGGCTACTCGTGTACCCTTGATGAAAACTGTATCGGGTATGGAGACAACCTCATGAATCAACGGACCCTGCATGTCAGTAAGGGACTGTTATGGCTGCTGAAGGCTCTGTAATGGTGCGGGCCTGTGCAGTTGGAGTGATGTGGGACCCCCTGATATGTCTAGATACGACTCTGACAGGTGACACGTACGTAAGCATCCTGTCTGATCACATGTTCATTGTGCATTCCGACTGGCTTGGGCAATTCCAGCAGGACAATGCGACACCCCACATGTCTAGCATTACTACAGACCGGCTCCAGGAACACTCTTTTGAGTTTAAACATATCCGCTGGCCACCAAACTCCCCAGACATGAACATTACTCAGCATATCTGGGATGCCTTGCAACGTGCTGTTCAAAAGAGATCTCCACTCCGTACTCTTACGGATTTATGGACAGTCCTGTAGAATTCAAGGTGTCAGTTCCCTCCAGCACTGCTCCAGACATTAGTCGAGTCCATGCCAGGTCGTCTTGCGATACATCTGCGTGCTCGCGGGGGGTCTACACGATATTAGGCAGGGGTACCAGTTTCTTTGGCTCTTCAGTGTTTTCCATTGGATGACGGTGCCAAGATCAACGTGCCGCAATAGCAGATTTCCTCGAGTGTTGTATGCATGTGAGACGCTCGGTGCTTCGGTTCTCCACAGCCCTGATAGTTTGACAAATATACGACACGCCACAGTTCCAAGGAATATGACTGGCACCCCCTTATGCGAACCAAGATCATCCTTTACGGAACTTAAAACGACCCTAATATCAGGTGGTGGTCGAAAAACACATTCCACACCACATTTCGGAAAAATACGAACAATCCTGTTGTAAGTGCTCTCTGGGTAAGGCGGAAAGACTGTAAACTTTGGTGACTTCTGGGTATTATCATCACTCACACAGTCCACGGTCGATCGGTACCACAACACAGGTCTTATCTGACTTCGACTGTAGCCATTCCGAAGAAAGGTGACCTCGAGATGGGCTAACTCAACTGACAAACTCTCAGCTTCTGAGATGACGTCGGCCTTGTGATCCAAGATGCGAAGTATCCCTCCACGCTGAGCTGGATGTTGACAGCTATGAGCCAGTAGATTTAAGTCATTGTGAGTAGGTTTCAAATAAACGGCATTTCCCAACGTTCTATCAACCTTCCCCATGACCAGCACATCAAGAAATGGAAGGCAGCCATCCTTTTCCACATTCATAGTGAAACGGATATTCGGGTGGACTGAATTCAGGTGTTGTATAAGATCGTAAAAATTCTCACTGTCACAGGGCCAAACAACAAAAGTATTGTCTACATGTCTGATGTAGATGTAAATATAGAAAATACACAGGTTTCAAAGCCGCCCACTCCAAATCACGAACCTCGAAGTCTTCCATAAACAAATTGGCAACAATAGGTGACAAGGGACTTCTCATCGCAAAATGGCTCTAAGCACTATGGGACTTAGGGGACTGATGACCTCAGAAGTTAAGTCCCATAGTGCTCAGAGCCATTTGAACTATTGGAGGTCATCATTTCCCTAGACTTAGAACCACTTAAACCTAACTAACCTAAGGAAATCACACACATCCATGCCCGAGGCAGGATTCGAACCTGCGACCGTAGCAGCAGCGCTATTCCGGACTGAAGCGCCTAGAACCACTCGGTCACAGCAGCCGGCTCATCGCAATTCAATCTTCCTGCTCGTAGTGCTGATAATTTAATAAAACGTAAGTGTAAGTCAACACAGGTCGAAGCAGGTTCGTTAATTCAGCACCAAACCTAACCTCAACCAACCGTATCGAACCACACAGAGGAACGCGAGTGAAGAGAGAGACCACGTGAAAACTTGCCAGAATATCAGAGTGATTTAAACGCTTTCCCTCTAATCAACGTAATAAATACGCCGAGTTCTTAATGTGATGCACACAAAGGCGTACTAGTGGGATCAAAGCAATAGTGAGATGTTTTGCTACACGCTGCATCGGAGGACCAATGCTACTCACAACCGGCCTAAGAGGAACCCGTTCCTTATGGGGATTCCGAAGGCCATATAACCTAAGGGGGAGAGCACAATACGAGTTAAGACTCTTGACAGTCTCAGGCGACAAGGAACTTTTCTCCGGGACGCTGTAACTCTTTCTCTTAACACTTTTTATGGGGTCTCCACAGATCCTGCGATACGCAGAAAACAGAGGGCCAGAGTTAATGCTACCTCACCTGTTGGTTAATAATTCTCACTATCGATAACTTCTGACGTCCGTCATCTTTGCTTTTGTGGTAGCGCTAGTGTTTACAGTGTGTCGAAATATCAGCGGTTGTCGAAGACGCCACCCGGCAGCATTCCCTAAGTTATTTGAACACTGTATGCGGCGGGGAAAACTCAGGTTCCATATGTCTTAACTGCTTTTATTTCCATAAATATGTATGTTTTCAGATCATAGCTACACTGATTGTAATCAGCCCATACAGTTCTTCTTACGAAACTGATAGAATCGTTTTCTTAATGAGAAAGTAGTGATATCTTCATTGCATTAATAATTCTCTCACTTTGCTGGTTGCCAGCTATTTCGTTGAGACCAACAGTAGGTCGGCACATGGACATTCTACTAGGTGTTGTAGAGCACATCACCACCACGCGCCGACTGGTCTGTAGGCTTCGTCCACTGACCCTGTGTGGGACTCAGAAGGCAGTGCCTCTTGAGGACTGGACTGATTTTGGACATATCTACCCGCTTACGGACCGCCTTTAAATTTTGCGCACCTTTTCAGTAAGACTAGCGCTGCGTGGTCAGACGCTGATAGTATGCAGTATTAACTGCACTCCGTATCGGCTATGCTCTCGGGTTACTCCTGTCGGCATTGGGTAGCAACAGAACATTGTAGCAATTGCAGCACCTCCCAATACTTAAAATTAGCCAAAATAGAAAACTGGTGTAGAGGTTCGTGTCCTTGCAAACATCAAATGTTCAAATGTGTGTTAATTCCTAAGGGACCAAACTGCTTAGGTCATCGGTCCCTAGACTTACACACTACTTAAGCTAACTTAAACTAACCTATGCTAAGAACAACACACACATTCTCTGGCGGAAGGGGCCGCGCAGTCTGCGACATGACGCCTCAAACCGCGCGGCCACTCCACGCAGCATACATCCATTCAGTATTTCCTGCAAAGTAAGTTATACCAGAGAGTGTAACTTCAGTCTCTACCTGTCTATACTACGCGCAGAAAACTTATGGAAATGAAGACGGGTGTCGTCTTCGACAACCGCCATTATTTTGACACCGGGACACCCTGTCATTTTCAAGACACAAATGCAACAAGCCGCTGTGCAAGGAAACATAAAAACCACGGTGTGCAGAGCGTATCCGGAAACATAAAACAAGCAGGGCAGGTTTCCATGCAGAATTTCAGCAAAAACCTCCATCTCTATTTACATTGTCGCTTGTTATTTAATCTCAACAACTTCCTTACCAACACTATCGCAACAGTTGAAAGTGCACGCCATAATCTCCGCGTTGCTATATTCTGTAGGATGACCGGTGCCTAGGCAATGTTCTCCAGTAGCAGATTTGATTGGCTATTGTAAGGGTCTGTGATGCTGTGACGCTTATGTTGAATACTCAAGGACGTCACCCGGCTGCATTATTGTAAGTTATTTGGACTTAACGAAGTACTTTGGCCTTCTAACTACGGTACCCTAGCGGAATCCATCACAGTGAATTGGGGGCTGTCGAGCGCCTGCAAAAAAATTTGCGAAATAGCTCTTGCCAGTTCTGCTTCCTAAAGAATTTGGGTACAGTTCAAGGTGATGCACTAATTTATCAATTAGCAAAGGAATAATTAATTGCAAAAGAAAAAGGCAAGGCATCTAACTTGGCATTCAGCTTTATGAGGCTCCAGATTCCGGTAAGATTATCGAACAGTGCGACTATCAATGAAGCGCAAGGGGAATCATTCCAAAGTTGCGGAGTGAGTGTAAAATAATTGTTTTTCGCAGAGGCACAACCTTACAAGCGTCTTGGGCAACCACAAAACTTATTCACATTTGCACACGAAAGCAAAGCACCATATATAGTTTTTAAAAACATGGTTTGCAAAGTTGGATGCTATAAACATGAGATCATTAATCGCACTTTTTTTTCAAATTCAGAAAACACGTGGTAGAAAAGACCACCATTCTCAGTTTTGCGTTGATGGAGTTCCGCATTCCACTCACGTGTCAACTCGTCACTCCACTTCAGCATGAATGTTTTGGTCCCAAACGATCGACGATCTGCTTTTTTTACTCATGTCTTGTAGACTTACCTCAGCGAATGTTCCCATCGACCATTCTTTCAGCTACAGCTTTCAGTAACGATTCACGCCCTACTATGTGCCCAATAGGGTAGCTCTCTTTTTTTCACTTTCGTGAAAGGATGTTACAGAATCGTTTGCATTCATTTTTTTGTTTATTATCCAACATTTAAAACGTTTGTTCTGGTAAAATTCGTGGCATATACCCGTTTTTGTCCTTGCCATTGTAGTATTTTGCTAGTCCTTAGCTGTGACAAGTGTGTTTTTATGTACCTGACGCGTTTTGTGTAGCTGAGATGGGCCTATGGATCGTTAAAAGTTTTGTGAAGCTTAGATGTGTCGCATTATTTCGTGTAATTTGTTATTCACAGATTATGTTTCGTATTTTGATAGCTTTTACTCCCGATTCCGCCTCTTTGTTTGAAAATACTGCGTCCTGTTATACTGCTGTGGTTTGGACACACGTTTCCCTGCACGGATTTACGTTTCTCATCCGAACCCATCCTTTATTCATTATTATTTTTCTGCAAGCACCAGAACTTAGCTCAAAGCTCCAGTATGATAGTTAATTAAATTACCACAACGTGGGAACATATAGCTCATACCCGTCTTTATTATATTGCTCTCCCGCTTCTATGTTTTGCGTAGAATATTAATATTTTTCCCAAGCTCATCCTGCCTAATGTATGTCTGGGAAATATGCAACACCGCTGCCATTTTGGTAACTACCAGTGCTATTTTCCTTGACGGTAGTTTCCTTGATGAGATAAATTGTAATAAAAATATTTTTCATTAAATATATGCGTCGGAACGTTGACGTACACAACGTCTGCCACCTTATCAAATTTTCCGTGAATCGAAATTTCTGCCAAACACGTCAAATACTCTCTATGTTTGACAAACACGTCAAACAGCTCTTTACGCGGTCAAATATTTGTCAAACACAGTACAGTTTCACAAACTGTTTGCTTGTGTACCGGAGGGTGGTGGGTCGTTAAGATGGCACCCGAGGCCGTGCTATAGACGAGCACACGAGGAGCGTGTCGGCACATCATGAACGTACTTGCTAATTTGCTTCCAGTATAATTATTCGCGCCGTATTCAGTTCGCTTTAAGGTTTCGGTGTGAAACGATAAACGTAGTATGATGGCATGCTGAATATTGCTAAATCCGAATACCTTTAAAAAGTGTTTGAAATGAATAATAATTTCTATGATAAACCGCATAGTTAGTGATTCATTAACAATCACAGTTCTTAATCTAACCCGTCATTGTCGTCAAATTACCAGTAAACAGAATAAATACTTCGTTAACTTCTTGGAGTGGAGAGAGACCTTGCAACATCGTTGTATAACATCTACCCAACATGTTAGAAACGAATGTGGACTAAACACAGCCATAATCAGCTTGCGCCATTTTCTACAGTTTTTGTTGTTAGACATAAGACTACGTTTTACCTGCATTTGCAAATATTTCGCTTTTTACATATTTAACAGCTGCATATCATACACTACTGGCCATTAAAATTGCTACACCACGAAGATGATGTGCTACAGACGCGAAATTTAATCGACAGGAAGAAGATGCTGTGATATGCAAATGATTAGCTTTTCAAAGCATTCACACAAGCTTGGCGACGGTGGCGCACCAACAACGTGCTGACATGAGGAAAGTTTCCAACCGATTTCTCATACACAAACAGCAGTTGACCGGCGTTGGCTGGTGAAAAGTTGTAGTGATGCCTTCTGTAAGGAGGAGAAATACGTACCATTACGTTCCCGACTTTGATAAAACTCGGATTGTAGCCAATCGCGATTGCGGTTTATCATATCGCGACATTGCTGCTTGCGTTGGTCGAGATCCAATGACTGTTAGCAGAATATGGAATCAGTGGGTTCAGGAGGGTAATACGGAACGCGGTGCTGGATCCCAACGGCCTCGTATCACCAGCAGTCGAGTTGACAGGCATCTTATCCGCATGGCTGTAACGGATCGTGCAGCCACGTCTCGATCTCTGAGTCGACAGATGGGGACGTTTGCAAGACAACAACCATCTGCACGAACAGTTCGGCGACATTCGCAGCAACATGGACTATCAGTTCGGAGACCATGGCTGCGGTTACCCTTGACGCTGCATCACAGACAGGAGCGCTTGCGATGGTGTACTCAACGACGAACCTGGGTGCACGAATGGCAAAACGTCATTTTTTCGGATGAACCCAGGTTCTGTTTACAGCATCATGATGGTCGCATCCGTGTTTGGCGACATCGCGGTGAACGCACATTGGAAGCGCGTATTCGTCATCGCCATACTGGCGTATCACCCGCCGTGATGGTATGGGATGCCATTGGTTACACGTCTCGGTCACCTGTTGTTCGCATTGACGGCACTTTGAACAGTGGACGTTACATTTCAGATGCGTTACGACCCGTGGCTCTACCCTTCATTCGATCCCTGCGAAACCCCACATTTCAGCAGGATAATGCAAGACCGCATGTTGCAGGTCCAGTACGGGCCTTTCTGGATACAGAAAATGTTCGACTGTTGCTCTGGCTAGCACATTCTCCAGACCTCTCACCAATTGAAAACGTGTGGTCAATGGTGACCGAGCAACTGGCTCGTCACAATACTCCAGTCACTACTCTTGATGAACTGTGGTATCGTGTTGAAGCTGAATGGGCAGCTGTACCCGTACACGCCATCGAAGCTCTGTTTGAGTCAATGCCTAGGCGTATCAAAGCCGTTATTACGGCCATAGGTGGTTGTTCTGTGTACCGATTTCTCAGGATCTATGCACCCAAATTGCGTGAAAATGTAATCAAATGTCAGTTCTAGTATAATACAGGGTGTTTCAAAAATGACCGGTATATTTGAAACGGCAATAAAAACTAAACGAGCAGCGATAGAAATATACCGTTTGTTGCAATATGCTTGGGACAACAGTACATTTTCAGACGGCCAAACTTGCGAAATTACAGTAGTTACAATTTTCAACAACAGATGGCGCTGCAAGTCATGTGAAAGATATAGAAGACAACGTAGTCTTTGGGTGCGCCATTCTGTACGTCGTCTTTCTGCTGTAAGCGTGTGCTGTTCACAACGTGCACGTGTGCTGTGGGCAACATGGTTTATTCCTTAGAACAGAGGATTTTTCTGGTGTTGGAATTCCACCGCCTAGAACACAGTGTTGTTGCAACAAGACGAAGTTTTCAACGGAGGTTTAATGTAACCAAAGGACCGAAAAGCGATACAATAAAGGATCTGTTTGAAAAATTTCAACGGACTGGGAACGTGACGGATGAACGTGCTGGAAAGGTAGGGCGACCGCGTACGGCAACCACAGAGGGCAACGCGCAGCTAGTGCAGCAGGTGATCCAACAGCGGCCTCGGGTTTCCGTTCGCCGTGTTGCAGCTGCGGTCCAAATGACGCCAACGTCCACGTATCGTCTCATGCGCCAGAGTTTACACCTCTATCCATACAAAATTCAAACGCGGCAACCCCTCAGCGCCGCTACCATTGCTGCGCGAGAGACATTCGCTAACAATATAGTGCACAGGATTGATGACGGCGATATGTATGTGGGCAGCATTTGGTTTACTGACGAAGCTTGTTTTTACCTGGACGGCTTCGTCAATAAACAGAACTGGCGCATATGGGGAACCAAAAAGCTCCATGTTGCAGTCCCATCATCCCTGCATCCTCAAAAAGTACTGGTCTGGGCCGCCATTTCTTCCAAAGGAATCATTGGCCCATTTTTCAGATCCGAAACGATTACTGCATCACGCTATCTGGACATTCTTCGTGAATTTGTGGCGGTACAAACTGCCTTAGACGACACTGCGAACACCTCGTGGTTTATGCAAGATGTTGCCCGGCCACATCGCACGGCCGACGTCTTTAATTTCCTGAATGAATATTTCGATGATCGTGTGATTGCTTTGGGCTATCCGAAACATACAGGAGGCGGCGTGGATTGGCCTCCCTATTCGCCAGACATGAACCCCTGTGACTTCTTTCTGTGGGGACACTTGAAAGACCAGGTGTACCGCCAGAATCCAGAAACAATTGAACAGCTGAAGCAGTACATCTCATCTGCATGTGAAGCCATTACGCCAGACACGTTGTCAAAGGTTTCGGGTAATTTCATTCAGAGACTACGCCATATTATTGCTACGCATGGTGGATATGTGGAAAATATCGTACTATAAAGTTTCCCAGACCGCAGCGCCATCTGTTGTTGAAAATTGTAACTACTGTAATTTCGAAAGTTTGTCTACCTGAAAATGTACTGTTGTTCCAAGCATATTGCAACAAACGGTGTATTTCTATCGCTGCTCGTTTAGTTTTTATTGCCGTTTCAAATATACCGGTCATTTTTGAAACACCCTGTATATTTTTCCAATGAATATCCGTTTATCATCTGCTTTTCTTCTAGGTGTAGCAATTTGAATGGCCAGTATTGTATTATAACTATTTGGAATAAATTGTTAATTCCTCAAGTACAGAATTTTATGGTGAGTTCAATGTATTTTTAGCGCTATTCATATAAGATGTGGATAGTTAAGCCATACTTCGTCGATAGTGTACAGTCTTGTACCCCGAAAAAGAACGTCTGTTACTACGGAACATGCGATATTTGCAAATGGACTGAGTTTCTTTGTTAATGTCTTGAGCGTTTTACCTATCTTCAAAATGGAAATGTTTGTTAAATTTTAGTAGCTTCTATTTCAGAATGTAAAAGATTTTTTGGAATACACTACCAGAAAAAAAATTAGTACACCTGAAAAGGCGACGTCGATGTTGTTCCAATGACGGCATATCCCACCTGCGGGATAGTAAATGTACTGATAATGGTTTCAACGTCGTCCACCAACAGATAGTGTAGTGGCGTAGCTGCCAGAGCGCTATCTGCGTCGACCCTTTAATAGTCAGAAGGCTCAGTGTGACGCAAGCAGGCAGACATGCCACGGAGACGCGCTCGTGCTTCCTGCAGCCAACTGAGCGGGTTTGAAACGGGTGGACCTTTCGGAGGACTGCCACACAAGTTGGACCTACTGCGTCAGCTGTGAATCAGTGCTGACATTATTAGTCACGTGAACATTCCCACACGCGTAGACGAGGTTCTGGACGTCCAAGCGAGCAGCACAGACGCCTGCCAGGACCGTCGTATTGTAAGGGTAGCAGTGGCACATCGTGCAGCTACCACAGACAAGTAAGAGGGCTTGCGGGCCAAGACGTGCCAGAATGAACTGTTGCGAACCGGTTATTACCAGTGGGACTACGGGCACGCACACCTCTAGACCACCTTCCACTCACGTCGCAGTATCGACTGGTGCCGTCAGAGGATCACTTGGAAGACGAATGGGACGGCGTGGTCTTAAGCGATGAAGAAGGTTCTACCCTCAAGCAAGTGATGGTCATTTGCCCATACAATGCAGACTTTCTGAATGCTGTCTCTCTTGGAGTGCATTCGTCCAACACACAATGACCCCGCCTTAGGCCTGTTCGCCTGGGGTCCGAGTAGCTGCAAATCTCAAATGGCTCTGAGCATTGTGGGACTCAGCATCTGAGGTCATCAAACTTAGAACTACATAAACCTAACTAACCTAATGACATCACACACATCCATGTCCGTGGCAGGATTCGAACCTAAGAGCGTAGCAGTCGCGCGGTTCCAGACTGAGCATGGGTTTCGAAAGAGACGATCATGTGAAACCCAGCTCGCGCTATTCGTCCACGAGACTCAGAGGGCCATAGACAAGGGATCGCAGGTAGGTGCCGTGTTTCTTGACTTCCGCAAGGCGTTCGATACAGTTCCCCACAGTCGTTTAATGAACAAAGTAAGAGCATATGGACTATCAGACCAATTGTGTGATTGGATTGAAGAGTTCCTAGATAACAGAACTCAGCATGTCACTCTCAATGGAGAGAAGTCTTCTGAAGTAAGAGTCATTTCAGGTGCGCCGCAGGGGAAATGGAAAAAAGAACACAATGACACCGGTGTGTCAGACCCACCATACTTGCTCTGGACACTGCGAGACGGCTGTACAAGCAATGATCACACGCACGGCACAGCGGACACACCAGGAACCGCGGTGTTGGCCGTCGAATGCCGCTAGCTGCGCAGCATTTGTGCACCGCCGCCGTCAGTGTCAGCCAGTTTGCCGTGGCATACGGAGCTCCATCGCAGTCTTTAACACTGGTAGCATGCCGCGACAGCGTGGACGTGAACCGTATGTGCAGTTGACGGACTTTGAGCGAGGGCGTATAGTGGGCATGCGGGAGGCCGGGTGGACGTACCGCCGAATTGCTCAACACGTGGGGCGTGAGGTCTCCACAGTACATCGAGGTTGCCGCCAGTGGTCGGCGGAAGGTGCACGTGCCCGTCGACCTGGGACCGGACCGCAGCGACGCACGGATGCACGCCAAGACCGTAGGATCCTACGCAGTGCCGTAGGGGACCGCACCGCCACTTCCCAGCAAATTAGGGACACTGTTGCTCCTGGGGTATCGGCGAGGACCATTCGCAACCGTCTCCATGAAGCTGGGCTACGGTCCCGCACACCGTTAGGCCGTCTTCCGCTCACGCCCCAACATCGTCCAGCCTGCCTCCAGTGGTGTCGCGACAGGCGTGAATGGAGGGAAGGATTGGAGACGTGTCGTCTTCAGCGATGAGAGTCGCTTCTGCCTTGGTGCCAATGATGGTCGTATGCGTGTTTGGCGCCGTGCAGGTGAGCGCGACAATCAGGACTGCATACGACCGAGGCACACAAGGCCAACACCCGGCATCATGGTGTGGGAAGCGATCTCCTACACTGGCCGTACACCACTGGTGATCGTCGAGGGGACACTGAATAGTGCACGGTACATCCAAACCGTCATCGAACCCATCGTTCTACCATTCCTAGACCGGCAAGGGAACTTGCTGTTCCAACAGGACAATGCACGTCCGCATGTATCCCGTGCCACCCAACGTGCTCTAGAAGGTGTAAGTCAACTACCCTGGCCAGCAAGATCTCCGGATCTGTCCCCCATTGAGCATGTTTGGGACTGGATGAAGCGTCGTCTCACGCGGTCTGCACGTCCAGCACGAACGCTGGTCCAACTGAGGCGCCAGGTGGAAATGGCATGGCAAGCCGTTCCACAGGACTACATCCAGCATCTCTACGATCGTCTCCATGGGAGAATAGCAGCCTGCATTGCTGCGAAAGGTGGATATACACTGTACTAGTGCCGACATTGTGCATGCTCTGTTGCCTGTGTCTATGTGCCTGTGGTTCTGTCAGTGTGATCATGTGATGTATCTGACCCCAGGAATGTGTCAATAAAGTTTCCCCTTCCTGGGACAAAGAATTCACGGTGTTCTTATTTCAATTTCCAGGAGTGTACATAAATAACCTTGTGGATAACATCCGAAGTTCACTGAGGCTTTTTGCGGATGATGCTGTGGTATATCGAGAGGTTGTAACAATAGAAAATTGTACTGAAATGCAGGATGATCTGCAGCGAATTGACGCATGGTGCAGGGAATGGCAATTGAATCTCAATGTAGACAAGTGTAATGTGCTGCGAATACGTAGAAAGAAATATACCTTATCATTTAGCTACAATATAGCAGGTCAGCAACTGGAAGCAGTTAATTCCATAAATTATCTGGGAGTACGCATTAGGAGTGATTTAAAATGGAATGACCATATGAAGTTGATCGTCCGTAAAGCAGATGCCAGACTGAGATTCATTGGAAGAATCCTAAGGAAATGCAATCCGAAAACAAAGGAAGTAGGTTACAGTACACTTCTTCGCCCACTGCTTCAATACTGCTCACCAGTGTGGGCTCCGTACCATGTAGGGTTGATAGAAAAGATAGAGAAGATCCAACGGAGAGCAGCGCGCTTCGTTAAAGGATCATTTAGTCATCGTGAAAGAGTTACGGAGATGATAGATAAACTCCAGTGGAAGACTCTGCAGGAGAGACGCTCAGTATCTCGGTTCGGGCTTTTGTTGAAGTTTCGAGAACATAACTTCACCGAGGAGTCAAGCAGTATATTGCTCCCTCCTACGTATATCTCACGAAGAGACCATGAGTATAAAATCAGAGCCCACACAGAGGCATACCAATAATCCTTCTTTCCACAAACAATACGACACTGGAATAAAAGGTAGAACCGATAGAGGTACTCAAGGTGCCCTCCGCCACGCACCGTCAGGCGGCTTGCGGAGTGTGGATGTAGATGTAGATGTAGAAGTGCCTAGAACCGCTCGGCCACCGCGGCGGTGCTGCAAATCTCATTCACCTTTGGTGTTTTTAGAGGGGACGCTAACAAGCGCTCGGTACATGCAGAATGTTGCTAGACCCATTCTTTCGCCGTTCTTGCGGCAGCAAGGTGATGTACTGTTCCAACAGCATAGCGCTCGCCCATACATTTCCCGTGAAACCCAACGTGCTCTGCAACGTATGCAGCAACTTCCCTGGCCAGCGCGATCTCTACACTTGTATCCAGTCGAAAACGTCTGCGATATGATGGGACGAGAAGTGACTCGTGCGACTCTTACAGAACTACGTAAACAGGTCGAGCAGGCGTGGCATAATGTATCCCAGGACGGTATTCGCTGTCTGTACAAGCGACTGGAGGCCAGAGTCAGCACCTGCATTGCCGCCTGTGGAGGATACCCCACGTACTAATATGGGTGTTTCAGCATCTGTCGATATGCGCTACCTCGGAACCGCTTGCGCTATTCAACTGTAAATGTAATCATTTCATGTACTCTATATGCACTGTTGCCAGATTAAATCTTGAGTGACTTGGAAACCGCTGAAAGGGTGTACTATGTTTTTCCCCGCAGTCTACTTCAGCTTAAATCTATTTCACTTACTGATTATTGGTGTGTAATGTAGTAACTATGTAGACTATTTAACACACCATTGAAAAGACTGTCTCGACTGGAACGCTTTTAAATTTGAATCGAATATTTGTTCCTAGGTACATGTCTTCTGTCTTGGAACATGTTTTCAAATTTGGAAAATCTTAATTTACTGGAGTAATTTTTGTAGTTTTAGAAAAAGACTAAGGCACATAAAAAGTGACTCAATCTTTTAAAAATGGTTCAAATGGCTCTAAGCACTATGGGGTTTAATATCTGAGGTCATCATTCCCCTAGACTTAGTACGACTTAAACCTAACTAACCTAAGGACATCACACACATCCATGTCCGATGCAGGATTCGAATCTGCGACCGTAGCAGCAGCGCGGTTCCGGACTCAAGCGGCTAGAACCGCTCGGCCACAGCGGCCGCGCATTGTTTAAATCGAAATAAAAATATGCATCAAGCTTGTATTGTAAGGCTCGCTTGAGGCGGAAGTCTGAAAATTGTCTCAAGTTGCAACATTCTCCCCTGCTTCTTTCCAGCCGAATTTCAATTATTACATGGGGAGTGGAACTCATGAACAACAAAAAATATTTTCCTTGCTCGACTGCAATTTATCACGACTTTTTTCATTTCTAAGTAGACTTATTTTTGTGGTGCTGTGCCACATTGTATTTCCACAGTTCTGAAGACGCTCAAGTCTAGGAAGTGAAAAATGCCATAAAATAAATTTCCGTGCCACTTCTGGCTGCTCCACAGTTTTAGTATCCGACGGTCGCTGTTCCCCCCTGCAGGCGTTACCCGTGCCCGCTGGATTGGTTTCCTGCCTGACTAGCTGCATACTGGAGTTAGGGAAAGCCGCTCATTCGCAGTCTGCTGCGAGCAACAGGCGTGGCACCGTTCCTGACTAACAGAAAGGATGACTTTCCTGAACGCAGGTCGGAACGACACAAAGATACACTGTACAACCCCCCCTCCCCCCCCCCCCCGACTTACATACTCGAACAGCCATAGTCCTGTATTTACAGTCTTAGTCAACCACTGATGATGCTGACGGCACATTTCGATTTTATACTGAATAAATTACGAATTTAATAAAGCTTTATATGTAAATTGAAGGTGGAGAGAAGAACAAAGGAAAGAAAAGGCAGTGGATCAGTGCCGTCAGCTGTATCGGATCGTTACTCGGAATCAGCGGCGACGAGTGAAAATGTGTATCGGTCCGGTATTCGAACCCGATAACTGCCGCTTACGAGGCAGTTGCGTTGACCACAGCGCCATCCGCCACACAGCGTTATCGCAACTGCGCAGAACATCTCGGCACGCCACACGGCCGATTCACATTCCCATCTAGCGCCGACTATCCGCAATGCGTGCCCATTTCCTCCACGTTCGCCCGCTGAGAACCCCCCAGTCGGTCGTACTTGTGCAGCCGCACTGAAGAAGACGGATCCATTTCCCAGACAGGCCAATCACATTATATGAATGTGTAGGTAGTGTCTGTTCTTCCGGCCTTGTCCGAAACAACGGACACCAACCATTCATGTAAATTATTACAGTTATAGTTTGTCGCTGTTACTGTTTTTAAAGCTATTACACGAGACAGGTACATCTCAATTTCTTAGACTAATGCTTTTCAGACGCTGTATTTACGTGAATTTCAATTTGTTAGAAATTTTACTGAACTGTTGAACTAAGCACGGTTGTAACCAAATTATACTAAATGGTTTGCAGAACAACAACAACAACGACAACAACAACAATAATAATATTTTGCTATTATTCGTAAAACTTTAGGCACCTGTGACTGGTTAAAGCTAAGGATCACAATATAACTAGAGAGGGAAGGACAGGGGGGAGTAAAAAACTGTGCCCCCACCCAGAGCTCAACCCTAAACTTGTATATCTACTCTAATTTTTAAAAAGTAAGAAAATTTTTGCTCGTCTTCACCCTAGATGGACTAATCGGGTCCGACTGACCGCCCTGTCACCCTCTTCCAGTGACGTCACTGGACACTGCTCAGCCGGTCCTTGTCGCTACTAATCAGTCGAGCAGCGCCTCAGTTGGCTTCACAAGGCCGAGTGCACCCCGTTGCAGTCCTCCCACAAGGGAACAATCCCTGATAGCACCGAGCGAGGTGGCGCAGTGGTTAGCACACTGGACTCGCATTCGGAAGGACGACGGTTCAATCCCGCGTCCGGCCATCCTGATTTAGGTTTTCCGTGATTTCCCTAAATCGCTCCAGGCAAATGCCGGGATGGTTCCTTTGAAAGGGCACGGCCGACTTCCTTCCCCATCCTTCCCTAACCCTATGAGACCGATAACCTCGCTGTTTGGTCTCTTCCCCCAAACAACCAACCAACCTGATAGCATCCGGAATCAAATCCGGGTCCCCTGCATGCCAGTGAGTCGCTCTGACCACCTAGTTTCAGACGCGGTCATCTACATAAATTTCTAGGTGTAATTACTAATCCACTTTTTCTAGGGCTCTTTGTCCTGCTTTTACATTTAACCATTCTGGATGACCAAATGCACTGCACAGAATTATTATAGCCTTCTTTTTGTTGTGGCATGAGAGAAACGTACTGTCCCGATTTTCTAACCGTGTTGATCAACTCATGTATTGCGACGGTCCTCCACTTCCCTCATTGTCTCCCCTATGCAAAAATTTCCTAACTGCGGTGACAATAAGCATCACTAACTTACACTTTTCCTTATTGCGACCTATGTACCATTTCATTAATACAATCTCTTTCACATAAACAGAAAAGTTTTCTCCATCCCACATTACCAAAATCCTTTTCCAAATTTACCACTGCAATGTACGTATCCTCGTTTTTCATAAACGTGGACTGCCCGATGGAAGTGTAGCGTTTCCCTCCTGTAACGGAAGTGAACACAGTTCACTGAACTTCTGACTGTCCCAAACTCCCTGTCCTCAGCGATTCATTGGTAACATAGCGCTCGCTCAGGTGAAACGTCTATCACATAGGGGCCTAATACACAAAATCCCCCATAACGCGCGAAGGATAATTAATTAACACTCTATGTCTGGCCGAAGGTGTTCATTTGATTGCTGTAAGTGAATAGGCGTTACTTGTGTGTGTTATCGTAAATACAAACCTGGGAAAGTGAACTGACAATTTAAATGTGGTACTAAGCTCAAAGCCACATCACTTACATGAAACTGAAAAAAATGCTGTGTCTGTGAAAAACCGATCTCATTCATAAACAAATAAATAAGCAAACCAATGATTTCACGCTCCGTAGACTTGGTTTAAAAAATGGTTCAAATGGCTCTGAGCACTATGGGACTTAACATCTGAGGTCATCAGTCCATTAGAACTTAGAACTACTTAAACCTAACTAACCTAAGGACATCACACACATCCATGCTCGATGCAGGATTCGAACCTGCGACCGTAGCATTCACGCGACTGAAGCGCCTAGAACCGCTTGTCCACTGCGGCCGGCTGTAGACTTGGTCAGTGCGAATTGTTCGATAAAAATGTAACTGTATATAAGGAAAGCAAACTGTATGTCGACCTGTATAAGAATGTAACCTGAAACACACGAAAATTTCTGCATTGACATTCGGCAGTGGTAAAAGAAAGAAACTGAATGAACCTACATTGCGCAAAGGAAACGAAACAATCGGGTATTGTGAATCTCACCTGCAAAATGAAGTACTGGTAGAAACAGCAACGCATCAAGAGTCCGCAACAGCTATAAAAAATACTGCTAAAAACTAACTACTGTTCGTCCACGGAAATTGGGTACATAATCTCGATACAGAATGCCAAAGAAACACATGACTCAACCTTAAAGTACTAAAATTTCAATTAGGAAGGAACTTATCAAAGAAAACAATTAAAGACTCTAATATCAAAACTCATTTACTCTAATAACTTCCATGGTACAGCAAATTAAATGAGAAGATCAATCAATAGAATAATTATCAGAAACTCGACTGCGACGAGGTTGAAGTGGACCAACAACACAAGTCTACAAAATTAAACTGATAACCCCGTAGTTTGGTCCTTTTGCTCCCCAATCCAACCAACCAAAAATAAAAATAAACTCTTTTAGCTCATCAAATAATACTTTTTTTACTATTAAAAACAGTCTTGATCACGATTTATTTATCAAGGTGACCGGTTTCGACCACTACTGTGGTCATCTTCAGACCATTGAGTAAGAACCTCTTTCTTTTGGAGAATCACTGTTGGAGTAGTGATTCCCCAACAGAAAGAGGTTCTTACTCAATGGTCTGAAGATGACGACAGTAGTGGTCGAAACCGGTCACTTTGATAAATCGTGATCAAGACTGTTTTTAATAGTAAATATTTATAAGTCATTGATTACTGCTGTTCCCATAATGCATTCAAAAGTAAATAATACCTTGTTCTTCATTTCAAGTCCTTTTTTATGTACGTATGTATCCAATAATTGTTCCCAGTGATCATTCCTCCCTGTAATAAATCTGCAACTCACATAGTTAGTTTTAGTTATGTCATGTTCCGTAGATTACTTTCCCGATTATTCTGTCCATATGATGTGGAACAAGTCAGGTTACAAAATATATATCCACACAAGAACAGCGCTAATATTAATATTACTGAAATTTTTAGTTCTACCCATGCAACTACATTTAGAGGTATAACTTTTTTTTACCAGTTGTGAAACAGAAACTCGTCCATGGAATAGAAAAATGCGTCCATGCATTACACTGAACACTCAACAAACCCGCGCCTGCTGCACACCGCACCTTTCCACTACTGACTGTCAAAGATCCTACGACTCCACAGTGCTGTCATCGCAGACACAGATACTGTTGCCTAACAACTGTTTCTCTGACCACAGTTGTTAAAATATACCACTTTCCTTTACAAACATTAACACATCCAATAACATCATCAAAAAATAGCCATCTTACACTGCCTTCAATACGAAATTCTTCTTATTAAACTTTTAAAGTCAAAGAACATCTACCAATTACGCTCAATAACTAGTTCTTTCCCAGTTCAAGTAATATTCTTCGAGTCAATGTATATCTTGCATTGCTCTGGTAAATAAATCATCATATTCCAACATTATTACTCAAGTATACTCTTGAAATAAAAGCTCTGTGTTACAACGAACTTGATACATAAGAGGCGATCAAAAAGTTTCCGTTTGAGAGCGTTGCTGCAGCATATACGTAACGTAGCGCGACTCCGAAGCGGATATATAAGCACCGACCAGTAGGCAAGGGATTAGTAGAGCTTAGGTGTCTTTCCGACTGCGTGCGGTAAATGCGGAAGCGTGAACTATGGCTACGTTATTACCGAAAACAGGGCCAACATGCTGTTATTCTTTTCGTGACTGCCGAAGGATAAACACCGGTAGACACCCCATACAAAAATGTGGATGGGGCAGCAAGTCTGTCGAAAACCACCGTTATCGAATAGTGCGTAAAGTTCCGCGCTGGTCCGATTCGACACAAGGCGCGGATCGATCTGCGACGCCAGCCTCCTCCATTACCAGGCGTGTACAAATTCTCCTTCCAGCCTGCCTGCCTGCCCCCGTCTCCGCCGCAACCATAAAAGCAGCTCAGCCAGCCGTGACGGAGACATCCATGCCCGAGGCAAGATTCGATTCTGTGAGCGTAGCAGTCGCTCGGTTCCGGACTGAAGCGCCTAGAACCGGTCGGCCACCCCGGTCGGCTCTTACTAATCCCCCAGCTGAGTGTTTACCTCCTTTTTTACAGGTACCCAATAGCAAGAACGAATCAAGAAGAGAGGTAATATACAATACTGGCCATTAAAATTGCTACACCACGAAGATGACGTGCTACAGAGGCGAAATTTAACCGACAGGTAGAAGATGCTGTGATATGCAAATGATTAGCTTTTCAGAGCATTCACGCAGGGCTGGCGCCGGTGGCGACACCTACAACGTGCTGACACGAGGAAAGTTTCCAACCGATTGATAAAGGTCGGATTGTTGCCTATCGCGATTGCGGTTTATCGTATCGCGACATTGCTGCTCGCGTTGGTCGAGATCCAATGACTCTTAGCAGAATATCTAAAATCGGTGGGTTCAGGAGGGTAATACGGAACGCCGCGCTGGATCCCAACGGCCTCGTATCACTAGCAGTCGAGATAACAGGCATCTTATTCGCATGGCTGTAACGGATCGTGCAGCCACGTCTCGATCACTGAGTCAACAGAGGGGGACGTTTGCGAGACAACAACCATCTGCACGAACAGTTCGACGACGTTTGCAGCACCATGGACTACCAGCTCGAAGACGATGGCTGCGATTACCCTTGACGCTGAATCACAGACAGGAGCGCCTGCGATGGTGTACTCAACGACGAACCTGGGTGCACGAATGGCAAAACGTCATTTTTTCGGATGAACCCAAGTTCTGTTTATAGCATCATGATGGTCGCATCCGTGTTTGGCGACATCGCTATACTGGTGTATCACCCGGAATGATGGTATGGGATGCCTTTGGTTACAGGTCTCTGTCACCTCTTGTTCGCATTGACGGCACTTTGAACAGCGGACGTTACATTTCAGATGCGTTACGACCCGTGGCTCTACGCTTCATTCGATCCCTGCGACTCCCTACATTTCAGCGGGATAATGCACGACCGCATGTTTCAGGTCCTGTACGGGCCTTTCTGGATACAGAAAATGTTCGACTGCTGCCCTGGCCAACACATTCTCCAGATCTCTCACCAACTGAAAACGTCTGATCAATGGTGGCCGACAACTGGTTCGTCACAACACGCCAGTCACTACTCTTGATGAACTGTGGTATCGTGTTGAAGCTGCATGGGCAGCTGTACCCGTACACGCCATCCAAGCTCTGTTTGACTCAATGCCCAGGCGTATGAAGGCCGTTATAACGGCTAGTGGTGGTTGTTCTGGGTACTGATTTCTCAGGATCTGTGCACCCAAATTGCGTGAAAATGTAATTACATGTCTGTTCTAGTATAATATATTTGTCCAGTGGTCACCCGTTTACCATCTGCATTTCTTCTTGATGTAGCAATTTTAATGGTCAGTAGTGTAATTGCAGGCCACTGTCGGGTGCCGGCGGATAAATACGATATTGCAGTGCCTGTGGTGCTAAGGACAACGATGCAATGTGGTGCATACATGTCCGAAGGATCACTGCGTCTTTCGGCTTAACATCACAGGCACTGCAATATCGTATTTTATCGTGTTACGTGCGCTGGCGCGGTGACAAAACCGGCTAACAATTGCAAATGGTTCAAATGGCTCTGTGCACTATGGGGCGTAACATCTGAGGTCATCAGTCCCCTAGAACTTAGAACTACTTAAATCTAACTAACCTAAGGACGTGACACACATCCATGCCCGTCGCAGGATTCGAACCTGTGACCGTGAGCGGTCGCCATAAAGGTTGCACTTGTTTTAAGTTTACTTATGGACCTCATATCTTTGATAGCTGTGCCTGTAGCGACTTTGGTAGGGGGAATCTCCTATTAGGGACGCAATCATATGTTGCTTCCACATGACACTTTTAAATGGAACAACATACTTCGGAATAGGTGTAGATTGATAATCCCCAATGGGCGAAATTAGGTGACTGATAAATTATGTAACAGTGCTTGTTTCGGAAAAAATAAAAAACAATACCGTCGCACGAAAAAGACTCCCTTTAAGAAATGGAATAGAAAACAAGACTTCAGTATCTGGAATGAACTGCTCGTTTCGAGATTGGCGAAATAGTCGGATGTGACGTCACACTCGGCGCAGTTTTTCCCAGATCACGTCACTGATTTCCCGGTGAGATGCAGCCGTTTCACATTGGAATTCTGGGACTTGCTGCCGCAGTAGAGAAACAGCCGGCACTCTGTTGACTTCCTGGGACTCTCGCTGAGAGAGTTTTCCTGGAGGCCGGAGTCGGCGGACCATCGTCCCGCTGAACTGGACAGACGGAGGGAGAAAGAGACACGGGCGGGACCAGCAGGCAGCGAGTGACGAGGGACGGACCCCCTGCCCCCCTGAGATCGCGCGGACCCCCACCGTGCCCCCCGACTGACGTAAAACGGCCGCCGCCGGCGCTATCTGGTCGCAGCGACCTCGCGGCCGGCCTGTTTGTCACCTCCGGACGCTGGCAGTCCCCCCCTCCCCCACTTTCCTCCCGCCCCCCGCCTTTCATCTTAGCCGCTTCTTCCTCTGTCTGGCATTTCATCACACCGGCCCTCGTGTCCTTGCGCTGCGGAGACGAAACGGCGAAACTGGATTTTTCCGGCACCAGAATCGGCGCATCTATCAGATGACATTCGGACGGCGGAGATGCGTCGCAGAAGCTCACACGCACCCACGTAGTAGACTAACTATGGCAAAGCGCGCTATATAAAAAAAAACTGCCACTTGTAAGGTTTCATTGCGCACTTTGCTGAAGGTGCGAGTATGTTGACCGTAAGGCATCTTATTTTTATTTCCTCCTACAAGGTAATGTACATTTCCATAAGCACAGAATGAATACTAATATTTTCCTACTTTTACTATATTTCATAAATATTGCACTGTGACTGCAGTCTCATGTTTTCTATCCACCTTGAACCTCCTCGCCACTCCTCCCCCCGTCTCTTCTGGTCTCTCTCCCATTCCCTTATCCCTAGTCGTCCACTCTGCCAGCATTACTGTACCAACCTAATCTAACGGATTACCACTCTTCCCCACCCAGCCGCCACGCCTCCCTCATCAATTAATGCTTTGCTTGTCGGTATATATCACAAGTCTCTTGTTACCCCCTCCCTCCATTTTGGAGCCTTTAACCACTGGCCTATAGGTAGGTCCTTCGAAGTTAACATTTAATCAAATTTTCACTCATATCGCTGCTGTCATTTTATCCAGCCCCCCATCAATATCCCTCACTTAAACCCACCTATGCAGCATCAATTTATTACTTCCCATCTACCGTCCCCCCCCCCCCCTCCTCCGCCCTCGCATTTTTAACTCCTACTGTTAACTTTCGTAATATACTGGGTAATTGCATCCCAGAAAATTGTGGATTTTACTTCTCCTGTTTTTCCTTCTCGGTGTATTTTGGGCTTCTTTATTTCATTCGATATTAATGTTTTTCCCTGCAACTTCACCCTCTTTCTACTAGCACTGGGTATTCTCAGTTCGAACAATCATCAGATCACCTCTAATACACGTTTCCTGTAGAAAGCAGAACCACATCTGAAAGTTGAGATCATTTGCATTTAGGCACCTGAAGATTTCTATTATACAGCAAAGCCAACTAAAGTAACGTTTTGGTGTCTAGTTTCTTAGTGTGTTTCAGCCAAATATGAACCTAGTTATAACAATTTTAATTACTTTTTCCAGGATTGGTATTGCGGGTTCGCTGAATTCATTTTAAGAGCCCAGAACAGTTGAGTCTAAATTCCCTAAAAGCATTTTAGCAAACTTAAATTTTGTTTAGTCTAAAAAGTACATGTTTGAAAGAGGAAACTCTTCTTTCGTACCTAGTTTTCTTGGCACTATGTTGCATACCACTAAATATGGTTTTAATGTCTACGAGTCAGCCGGCCGGTGTGGCCGAGCCGTTCTAGGAGCTACCGTCTGGAACCGCGCGACCGCTACGGTCGCAGGTTCGAATCCTGCTTCGGGCATGGGTGTGTGTGATGTCCTTAGGTTAGTTAGGTTTAAGTAGTTCTAAGTTCTAGGGGACTGACGACCTCAGAAGTTAAGTCCCATAGTGCTCAGAGCCATTTTTTTGTCTACGAGTCACATACTTTTCGTATTTCATCGAAAGTTTGCCCCAAATTTAGCAAGCCTATAACTGCTAAATGGGCTCAAGTCCTTAGCACACATTTCCACACCTTGTCAGTAACTACGTCTTTGTCGTGAGTAAACAGCTGCTGAAATTTACAAACATGTCGTAACAAAAGTGGTTCAAATGGCTCTGAGCTCTGAGGGACTTAACATCTGAGGTCATCAGTCCCCTAGAACTACTTAAACCTAACTAACCTAAGGACATCACACACATCCATGCCCGAGGCCGGAGTCGAACCTGCGACCGTAGCGGTCGCGAGGTTCTAGACTGAAGCGCCTAGAACCGCTCGGCCACACCAGCCGGCATGTCTTAACATACTCGAGGTTACCGAATGAGTGTTTAGTAACTTTTTACACAATTTGCGTTGCGAGAGACCTACCGTTCTATTTGAAGCTGCCTCATGAACACGAGAAAACGATCCTCACGCTGGACTTGGGCTCCGTTACTTGACTGGTATACAGTCCCCAGTTCTTTATTTCCGCCCAGTCTCCTTTAAGTTCGGTTTGTTCATTTTGCTGCTGCCACCATTATGATAAGTGAACTGCACTGAAACTACCTACGCAGACATGTCATGTTGGACTGACAGCGCAACCTGCCGTCGGGTGCAGCAGGCAGAACGGGTCCCGTGCAGGTTGCCAGGCTTCGGAAGCCCAAGCCGGCCCGCTCTAACCGCTGTGCTTCAACACACATGCACTCTTGTGCCTCCGTTGCTGACGCTGGCGCTGATGCTGAGGAACACGAGCCGGAACTTGGCTCACGGTGGTGCAGTTGAGACAGAAATTGTCGTTCCTGAGGTTCCTAATGGGTGGAAGAATATACACTACTGGCCATTAAAATTGCTACAGCAAGAAGAAAAGCAGATGATAAACGGATATTCATTGGAAAAATATATTATACTAGAACTGACATTTGATTACATTATCACGCAATTTGGGTGCATAGATCCTGAGAAATCAGTACCCAGAAGAACCACCTATGGCCGTAATAACGGCCTTGATACGCCTGGGCACTGAGTCAAACAGAGCTTGGATGGCGTGTACAGGTACAGCTGCCCATGTAGCTTCAACACGATACCATAGTTCATCATAGTTCAAGTATTGTGACGAAACAGTTGCTCGGCCACCATTGACCAGACGTTTTCAGTTGGTGAGAGGTCTGGAGAATGTGCTAGCCAGAGCAACAGTCGAACATTATCTGTATCCAGAAAGGCACGTACAGCACCTGCAACATGCGATCTTGCATTATCCGGCTGAAATGTGGGGTTTCGCTGGGATCGAATGAAGGGTAGAGCCACGGGTCGTAACACATCTGAAATGTAACGTCCATTGTTCAAAGTGCCGTCAATGCGAACAAGAGGTGACCGAGACATGTAACCAATGGCATCCCTTACCATCACGCCGGGTGATACGCCAGTATGGCGACGACTAATACACGCTTCCACTGTGCGTTCACCGCGATGTCGCCAAACACGGATGCGACCATCATGATGCTGTAAACAGAACCTGGATTCATCCGAAAAAATGACGTTTTGCCATTCGTACACCCAGGTTCGTCGTTGAGTACACCATCGCAGGCGCTCCTGTCTGTGATGCAGCGTCAAGGGTAATCGCAGCCATAGTCTCCGAGCTGATAGTCCATGCTGCTGCAAACGTCGTCGAACTGTTCGTGCAGATGGTTCTTGTCTTGCAAACGTCCCCATTTGTCGACTCAGGGATCGAGACGTGGCTGCACGATCCGTTACAGCCATGCGGATAAGATGCCTGTTATCTCGACTGCTAGTGATAGGAGGCCGTTGGGATCCAGTACGGCGTTCCGTATTACCCTCCTGAACCCACCGATTCCATATTCTGCTAACAGTCATTGGATCTCGACCAACGCGAGCAGCAATGTCGCGATACGATAAACCGCAGTCTCGATAGGCTACAATCTGACCTTTATCAATGTCAGAAACGTGATGGTACGCATTTCTCCTCCTTACACGAGGCATCACAACAACGTTTCACAGGCAAAGCCGGTCAACTGCTGTTTGTGTATGAGAAATCGGTTGGAAACTTGCCTCATGTCAGCACGCTGTAGGTGAATGCTCTGAAAAGCTAATCATTTGCATATCACAGCATCTTCTTTCTGTCGGTTAAATTTCACGTCTGTAGCACGTCATTTTCGTGGTGTAGTAATTTTAATAGACAGTAGTGTAAAATGTGCTGCCCTGTTCCAGAATTAAATAATGTGTTTACGACTATAGGTTTTGGGGCAGGAATGACGAAATTTTAAAGTCTGGGTCTTGCCGTGAGTCCTGCCTGGATAGCCAAAAGTGGTTAAGGCGACGTCTTGCGTTAAAGGGGAAATCCGGGTTCGAATCCCTGTCTGCCACAAATTTTCACTGTTGTCATTCCCTTACACAGCTGACAGCTGTTCATATTCGCTACTGTGAAGGCATTTTATGTACATTAAAGTACGTTAGCATACCTGCGTAAATGGAAACATGCATCAAACAATTCTTTTTTTCTTAGTTTTAGTAGCGTACTTTTTCTTCGCTCTCTGGTTCTCTCCGAAGAGTCATTTCTGTGACTAACTGTTTTGAGCCAAGCGGTAGATGGTAGCGTTGTGAAAGCATCAAAATTTTTATTGTCATATAGCTTAGTACTGTGCGTCAGCCAGCTTAGCTGAGTGGTAACGTGCTTGCCTAACATGTCGCTGGCCCGGGTTCGATTCCCGGCCCCGTCCGCAGCTCGTGGTCGTGCGGTAGCGTTCTCGCTTCGCACGCCCGGGTTCCCGGGTTCGATTCCCGGCGGGGTCAGGGATTTTCTCTGCCTCGTGATGACTGGGTGTTGTGTGATGTCCTAAGGTTAGTTAGGTTTAAGTAGTTCTAAGTTCTAGGGAACTGATGACCTCAGAAGTTGAGTCCCATAGTGCTCAGAGCCATTTGAACCATTTTGATTCCCAGCCACGCTGGAGATTTTCTCCGCCTGTGGACTGGGCGTTGTACCGTCCTCCTCGTCAGCTCACCATCACCGATGCGCAAGTCGCCCAGTATGGCGCCTCCTGCAATAAAACTTGCAGCACACGGCGGCCGAACTTCCCCGGACTGGCCTCCCAGCCAACAATGTCACACGATCATTTCATTCCATTTCGTAGTATGAAATTATCTAATCGCTATATAATCGAACATAACCTCTTTATTTGAAAATAAAAGAAAGGATTATGCAGGGAAATGACTTCCTTTAAGAAATTTAATGCGACTGTGGGCTGTGTGCCCGAACATAAAAAGTACGAGTCCACTACGTTAGTCAATCGGCCATAAGTTACTCGACAAGATATCGACAGTCAGGTGAAAATCGCTTAAGCGGCGGAAACTTGCACTTCTGAATCGAACATTTTAAAATCAGTCACCGCTGTTCACCACAGTGGACGCTCGGTTGAAATCGCCACCTGTGTCCCAGAAAATCTCACAAACGACCTAGTTCACGAATACAGACTCATAAAAATCTTTGACATCTGCTCATTTTAGAAATGCTGATTATATGTGTGTGCATTAAATCATTCATCACGGCCTTAATAATGGCAAAAGCCTTGGAGAAGGGCTTGAGGATAGTTGACTCAACTGCATGAAGACACCCATGTTCCCACTTCTCTTGCACTCAGACAATGATTTCTCTAGAGAACACTTTTACTTTCTAGACAGTGTCTAATGTACCATAAAATTTGTACTAAGTCAGCCTGTCGTCAAACGGGTGGTTGAACTGAACGCTACTGCGCCATACTAGGCATGGCGCTATTGGAGGCCCCCCTCTGACCTTTGAACTGACTCACGCAGCCATTTATAAGTGGAGGTCTAGTTGAGCGTGCACTCAGAACCCCGGTGCAACTTGATATTTTTCACATTGAAAAACTTTGCCGCAGATAAAAGAACTGAAATATGACTTATAAAACTCGTCGGACTAACCAGGGATTGAACCCCAGACACTTATTTCAATGATCTCATACTTTACCACCACTATGTCTGTTTCTGACTGGTCATCAAATAGAGAAATTGCGATAAACATAAATAGTTACTGCTTCATAAGAGCATAATTACTTCACGATAAAAATAAACAATTACTTCTTCAGTTAAATAAATTGTGACGAGTGTAGACCAGGAGTTAGGTATTGCTCACAGTCTTGTTTCACGTGCGTGTATAGTACTGCGAACCACAGCCATTGCTGCCCGAAGGAGAGGTGATCCACCACGACCAGTTACAGCAGCAGATGATCGCCACATTGCGCAACAGACTTTTGCAATGGCGCTAAGGCCGCAGCGACTGGACCAACGAGTAATTGAGTCATGTGCGTTCTCAGGTGGAGGAGGGGGAGATTTGGTCTGAGTAGTGGTTGATTCTGAACGTACTCTCTTATGGCGAGAGGTGGGGAGGCATAATGTACCCGGAAACATTGTCGAATATGGTCGTCTTGGTGGTCCAGTAGTTAGGTTGTTTGGAGGCATAACGCTGCGAGGGTGTACCGATTAAATCTTTGAACAAGGTACACATGCTGGTCAATATCATTCTAACAATGTACTCCTTCCCCGTGTGGGTCTTTTCAGGGATGTATTCTGCCGTGACTTCATTCTTTCCAATGACAATACACAATAGCGTCCCCAACTTTTACACGAAATTTACCCAAAGTAATGTAATTGTGCCAGACACCTCTGGATAATATATCGAAAATCGTACAAAGACCATAACGCGTAATTAGCATAAACAGTCGAAAAACAAGGGCACCTCTCACTTTTCTTTTTTGCGCTCCTCTTTTGCTCTCTTCTTTTTGCCATTATACTTGTCTCTCAGCGTTACTCAATTAATTTTGCGGATTCGATGAATTCCTCGTACTAGATCTTTCTTGGACTGCTACTTAATTATTTGCAACTGGAGCTGTTATTAGAAATCAGAATATCGAGGTGCGTGCGTTTGCATAATTCGCGTTTCATGTAGAGGATGTTTTGTTTTAAATATTACGCTGTGTGGAATAGTGTACGTTCACTTTTATTTCTTTACAATATACTGTTAAAGTTTAACCATATCTCATTTGTAAACCTGTCTTCCCTTTACAGATATTCTTAAATACGGAAGCACTTCTTTTGTTTATTACAGTTTGCATACGCCATTTCATGCGCGTTAGTCTTTTGTTTGTGAAATACGATAGAAACTGCAATCATTTTAATACTGCACAGTCCGACAATCCGTTTAATACTAATTTCGGCAAGAAAACATATTTAAATTCAGGGTCAGTAACTAATTTTACCGTAAGATTTGCTCTCCAAGCCAAAACTGTGGGGCGTTGCTACTTTCGGAAGAAACTGCATTAACTTTGGTAAAAGTTCTGAATTAAGTCAGTCATTTAATGAAAAAGGACCCGGTTTCTTTTAACGACGGCACCATTGCATTTCATTTTAATATAAAAATAGTTCACAACCCGAAATTGCATTTCACATTAATTGCAAGTAAAATAACTGAACCCCAGTTAACGAGCGGTGACGTTGAAACGGGACGACAACGAACAGCACAGGTGGAGCTGCTCCAGAAGACCATGGCAAATCGTGAGGACTTTAGTCAAACTATTATATTCGTCTCATAGCGCATTTTTCAGTTGCCTTCTGCACCATACTGTGGCAGTTGTTTCTATCTATGGTCCAAGTTCCATCGAGCTCTGTTACTTGGCAGTGATACGTCGTGGCAAAGTTACTTCCGTCCTTAAGTTTCCCACACTGGTGTATATAAACAAGCGAAATTTTGTAATTAATGATCGTTCTTTATGCCGAGTTGACACCGATTTGTAAAAAAAAAAAAAATCTATTTCAAATGCGAACATTTTAGGTTAGGGTTTACCGTGACTGTTATTGTTCAGAATGTGTGTGAATTCCTAAGGGACCAAATTGCTGAGGTTTTCGGTCCCTACGCTTACACACTACCTAAACAAACTTATGCTAAGAACAACACACACACACCCATGCCCGAGGGGGGACTCGAACCTCCGGCGCGAGGTTAGCTCAAAACGTACCCTTATGTTGTACTTGACAGTACTCGCGACAGCTTGGCTGCAGTCCCACGTGAAACTGAAATCCAATGAGGTTCCAGCAAACGCGGATGAATACATAGTGCATCGTTTACATCAGGTTTATTCTTATGATGAACGGATTATACACTACTGGCCATTAAAATTGTTACACCACGAAGATGACGTGCTACAGACGCGAAATTTAACCGACACCTACAACTTGCTGACATGAGGAGAGTTTCCAACCGATTTCTCTTACACAAACAGCAGTTGACCGGCGTTGCCTAGTGAAACGTTGTTGTGATGCGTCGTGTAAGGAGGAGAAATGCGTACCATCACGTTTCCAACTGTGATAAAGGTCGGATTGTAGCCTATCGCGATTGTGATTTATCGTATCGCGACGTTGCTACTCTGGTTGGTCGAGATCCATGACTGTTACAGAATATGGAATCGGTGGGTTCAGGAGGGTAATACGGAACGCCGTGCTGGATCCCAACGGCCTCTATCACTAGCAGTCGAGATGACAGGCATCTTATCCGCATGGCTTAACGGATCGTGCAGCCACGACTCGATCCCTGAGTCAACAGATGGGGACATTTGCAAGACAACAACCATCTGCACGAACAGTTCGACGACGTTCGCAGCAACATGGACTATCAGCTCGGAGACCATGGCTGCGGTTACCCTTGACGCTGCATCACAGACATGAGCGTCTGCGATGGTGTAGTCAACGACGAACCTGGGTGCACGAATGGCAAAACGTCATTTTTTCGGATGAATCCAGGTTCTGTTTACAGCATCATGATGGTCGCATCCGTGTTTGTCGACATCGCGGTGAACGCACATTGGAAATGTGTATTCGTCATCGCCATACTGGCGTATCATCCGGCGAGATGGTATGGGGTGCCATTGGTTAGACGTCTCGGTCACCTCTTGTTCGCACTGGCGGCAAATTGAACAGTGGTCGTTACATTTCAGATGTGGTACGACCCGTGGCTCTACCATTTATTCTATCCCTGCGAAACCCTACATTTCAGCAGGATAATGCACGACTGCATGTTGCAGATCCTGTACGTGCGTTTCTGGATACAGAAAATGTTCGACTGCTGCGCTGGCCTGCACATTCTCCAGATCTCTCACTAATTGAAAACGTGTGGTCAATGGTGGTCGAGCAACTGGCTCGTCACAATACACTAGTCACTACTCTTGATGAACTGTGGTATCGTGTTGAAGCTGCATGGGCAGCTGTACCCGTACACGTAATGCAAGCTCTGTTTCACTCAATGCCCAGGCGTATCAACGCCGTTATTTCGGCCTGACGTGGTTGTTCTGGGTACTGATTTCTCAGGATGTATGCACCCAAATTGCGTGAAAATGTAATCACATGTCAGTTCTAGTATAATATATTTGTCCAATGAACACCCGTTTATCATCTGTATTTCTTCTTAGTGTACCAAGTTTAATGGCCAGTAGTGTAGTACATATTGGAGGCGTACAGCGCGCTGTCCGATCCACAGGTCTCTGAGGTCGCGGCTGGAGCGTCTGGAGGCGATGTCGCGCGCCGCGGACAGCCTGGAGGCGCTCAACAAGGCCAGCGGCGGTGTATGCGGGGACGGCGCGGGGGCGGCGCCGGGGGCGGAGGTGCCGCTGCGCACGGCCACGGTGGGGCGCACGGCGACGCTGACGCGCGCCGCAGCCGCCGCGTCGCTGGTGGCCGCCGAGACGCCGCTGCTGGGCGCCCCCAACGGCGACGCCGCCTCCGACCACTACGGCGGCGTCGACATCACCTGCTGGCTTCCCGAGCGCCGCCGGCCGCCCACCACCGCCGGCCGCAAGCTCTTCTAGCAGGTAGGCCTCCGTCCGACTGCTTCTGCCTACCCAGCCAGGGAGTAGTCACCCAGTTTTTAACTTTCACTTCGAAAAAACAAAGCTACGTAGCTGACGTTTCGTTTCTTTGCAAGTACGTGTCCATCGTCATGGTACACAATGAAACTGACGCGTCCCAATTCCCTACCACGACGACAGAGGAGCCGAAACAAATTTCGCGCAGTTACGAGGGTTGCAAAGAAATTAACAAACCGTTTTTTTTTCAACAGTTCTTTATTGAAAATAATGAGAATTTTACACGCGAAAGAGTAGTGATTTGTCTACAGACCCTATTTTTCCTCGTATTCTCAATATCGTTCAATGGGCTTCCTCCACAGCGATACAAGGGCGTGTATGTCCCATCGGTACCAATCCTTGTCCTGGAGGCGGAGCCAGTGCTTCACTGTGTGAACCACCTTCGCATTGTCCTCAAAACGTCTTCCACGAATGGCATCCTTTAATGGCCAAAACAAATGGGAGTCCGAGGGGGCTAGGTCATGGCTGTCAGGTGTGACAGCCGTTGATGGTCTCCCCAACCGCCGCGCGGGATTAGTCGATCGGTCTGGGACGCTCCAGTCATGGACTATGCGGCTGGTCCCGGCGGAGGTTCGAGTCCTCCCTCGGGCATGGGTGTGTGTATTTGTCCTTAGGATAATTTAGGTTAAGTAGTGTGTAAGCTTAGAGAGCTTAGCATTTAAGTCCCATAAGATCTCTAGAAATCCGCACCATTAATGTGCGACTCCGGTGCGGCGGCTGTAGCGACAAAAGCCGCGAGGCAGTATCCACGCGGCAATGGCACTCCTTTAATCAACACTGAAGGGCCAAAGAAAGTGGTACACTTGCCTAATATCGTGCAGGGCCCCCGCGAGCACGCAGGGATGTCGCAACACGACGTGGCATGGACTCGACTAGTGTCTGAAGTAGTGCTGGAGGGAACAGACACCATGAATCTTGCAGAGCAGTCCATAAATCCGTAAGAGTACGAGGGGGCGGGTATCTCTTCTCAACAGCACGTAGCAAGGCATCCCAGGTGTGCTCAATAATGTTAATGTCTGGGGAGTTTGGTGGCGTTCGGACTTGTTTTAACATAGATATGTGTTCCTGGAGCCACTCTGTAGCAATTCTGGATATGTGGGGTGTCGCATTGTCCTTCTGGAATTGTCCAAGTACGTCGGAAGGCACAACGGACATGAATGGATGCAGATGACCAGACAGGATCGATGGGTTCATGAGGTTGCCTCCATACCCGAACACATCCATCTGCTCGATACAATTTGAAATGAAACTGCTCCGACTAGGCAGCATGTTCCCAGTCATCAACAGTCCAACGTCGGTGTTAACGGGCCCAGGTGAAGCGTAAAGCTTTGTGTCGTACAGTCATAAAGGGTACATGAGTGGGTCTTCGGCTCCGAAAGCCCATATCGAGGATGTTTCGTTGTATGGTTCGCACGCTGACACTTGTTGATGGCCCAGCATTGAAATCTGCAGCAATTTGCGGAAAGATTGCGCTTATGTCATGTTGAACGATCCTCTTCAGTCGTCGTTGGTCCCGTTCTTGCAGGATCTTTTTCCGTCCGCAACGATGTCAGAGATTTGAAGTTTTACCGGATTCCTGATATTCACTGTACACTCGTGAAATGGTCGTACGGGAAAATCCCCACTTCATCACTACCTCGGAGAAGCTGTGTCCCGCCGTGCGGGATTAGCCGAGCGGTCTCTCGCGCTGCAGTCATCGACTGTGCGGCTGGTTCCGGCGGAGGTTCGAGTCCTCCCTCGGGCATGGGTGTGTGTGGTTGTCCTTAGGATAATTTAGGTTAAGTAGTGTGTGAGCTTAGGGACTAAAGACCTTAGCAGTTAAGTCCCATAAGATCTCACACATCTCTCCCCAACCGCTGCAAATCGTGGACCTCCGCCGAGCCGCGTTATGATGACCTCACCCTCCGTGCCCAGCGACATCCTGCGACTAACTGTCCTTTTGTGAATATTCCCCACAGTTTATTTCTTTGCAGTGAGAAATTCAATGCCGGCAGGCTGCTTGTAACGTACGTCAGCTACACACGCCATTTTGAAACTGTCTTGCAGCTACGCTATCTGTCGGAAGTGACGGAAACTTGGCCCGCTTACTCAGGAGACTTCAAATAATACGTACGTTAACGTTTCGCATTCGCAGCACTGTTTTTGACAGAGAAAACAAAATGCGCTGCATTACTTTCTGGGCAACCCTCGTATATACAGTCTTATCACGGGAACGGACGATGTTGTTTCGGCTCGTCTACCGGCGTGGTAGGGAACTGTGACCAGTTAATTTCAGTGTTGTGCCGGTTGGCACGTCTTTCCCTATCGATAGGTTTGTGGCGGTCGATAGGCTACTGGGTCGTGCGTCGCTGGGAGTGCGGCTGCAGGAGCGAGAACGGTTGTTAAGTGCGGGACAGCGGAGCGACAACAATGAAGTGCGCGTTGTATGTGGACCGGGACGTAACGGAACGTGTGTGTAATAATAAGTGGAGCTACGGCAGTCGGTGTTCTGCAAAAGATGTGGCAGTCTGCTGTGATTTCTGTGATTAAGTTTGTGGAAACTTTGAGTCACTGCCTCCAGAGATGATCGAGGCCCGTATAGAACGGACTTAGTGGTAAGTCGCTTTTGATGGAACGTGGCAGATGGGAGCAGCTTCCTGTTCCTTAGCACGGATGGGTCGGTTTAAGGGACTGTTACGTGATAGGCCTTCAGAGTAATTTATTGAAGGGAATTTGCTTGTCTGAACTGACATCATTCATTGCTCTCTGTTGGTCCATCATGGATAGGGGACATCGGCTGGTCAATGAAATTCACCAACAGCCGTGTATTTAAGATGTTATTTTGTTTTATTTCGTAGGCTACCAGTTTCAGAATTTCACTATGCCATCTTCAGGCCCAAATAAACGAAAATGTCATATAGAGCCATAAATCGCTGGATGTCGTGAATTAAACCGTTACACTAGTACTTCATTCGACGACCTGATAGCAGCTGAGCACACCTGCAGTCCAAGAATATGGTCGAAGACAGTCCCCCAAGAAAGGGGACTATCTCTGATCACGTTCTTGGGCTGCAACGGTTGAATTCACGACATCCAGAGATTTATGGCTCTGTATGACATTTTAGTTTGTTTGGGGAGATGCATGTGGGGCTTGAAGATGGCATAGTGAAATGCTGAGAATGGTAGCCTTCAAAATAAAATAAAGTAACATGTTAAGATACACGGATGTTAGTGAATTTCATTGACACTGACTACCATTCATTGTTTGTTGTCACTGTGTTTTGGCGCAAAACTCGCGGGCGGAATAGTTGCTCTTTGCCTTGCGGGCCTTTAAGCATCATAGAACTGATATAACGGAACAGGCGTTATTGGTGATTGTTTGACTATCGGATTAGTGCGTATACTGTGGTGCGAGTATAAAGTCAACAGCAACGCTATGTGGGGATAGGGCTATAGTGCATTTTTGTATCAAATCATTTTTACTTAACTGTGGAGTACTAACTGTGTCATCGGATCTCACGTGGATTTTTCTGTACCTTGCTGGGCAGCAGAAGCTGTACCGTGTAGCATCTCCGTTTCAGACGAGGCTTCGATGCGATAACTACCAGTTATCTGTGTGGACAGTACACGGAAAGCCCCAAACGAGTACCGGCGGTTAGATGTTTAGAAATGTACCACGCCGGTGACAAAAGATGAAACTGCATGAGCTACTTCGCCAAGTTATGTAAATGTTTGTTTTGTATGTTTAGGTCCCAAAGTAATGTGCTCTTAAATTTATTAATAAGTGAATTAGATTGCAGTTTTTGATTTTAGTAACGCTACTGTGAGTTTCGGATTTTAGTAATGCTGTTACTGGTACTAAGTAAAAATTTTCAAATAAGAGTGCAGGAGTTCCTCGGTAGAAAATTATAATACAGACATGTATGCACGTACAACGACTGGGAGTACATGAAGAATTCACCCAAAAATCTGATCTGGGCTTGTTTTGGAGCCATGTGTGCCCAGTTAGTATTACGGAGTTGTTATTATCGCTATGAAATGTGGGATAACTTTATGTCTAGAAATCCCATGCGGTGCTGCTTTTGAATTTAAGTGGAGTTGAAGCATTATGGACTTTAATGTGTTATTACAAAGGCTTGTTGCCCATAAACTGTTCCTGCTCCGGAATCTAATTGAATTATGTTTTCTACGAATGTTTCGTTAGAAGAGAATTGGTAATGTACCAGATAAATGTAATATTAATGTTTTAATAAATGTGACTCTGTACTCGTTTTAGATATTTAATCTGAGCAGTTGAAGTTCCACGGCACATTGTGTACGAAGACTGCAGACGCGTACCTCAAAACAAACAAATCATTAATTACCTAACTTTATTTTTCTGATGCGACAATTAAAACTATCGCAGAGCCTGTCCTCTAAATCCAATTTTAAACGAGCGTCATCCTTGTATCATCGGACAACTCATTGCTAAAGATTTATGGCGTTAATTACAGAAAAAATGAAATGAAAGGGCTGTAAGGCACTCAGAGTGACCGAAATTGAATTATCACAACCAAATGTGAACAATGCGATCACTGTTTACTGTAACACGCCCCCTCCACTTTCATTCATTTCCTCCGTACTCTGCATTGCCACAGACAATATGTAACTGTTCCCATTTGTACTCGAAACACAGGACAAGCGAGGGTTCCGTGTGTATTCCACAGCATCGAGGTACCACACTGAGATTCTGCAATGATTCACCAACCTGATGTCGTCCTACCCATATCGCGAATCTGTTGTTCTTGAGGTTAGGCTGCAAGACACTAGTGGGACGGCTAAGGCTCTCAGTTCTGCGAAATAATCTTCCAGGTCTCAGTTCGGGACGTCAGTTGCTTTTTTATTTGTCGCGCGAATTACATCGCAGGCAAAGCATCAAACTGCTGACAATACATCTGTTCTTATAAAGGTACGCCGCACGTATCACAGTCCATATTAGAAACACTAATGAGTCTTGTATACAAAGTGTACTGGAGAAATTAGGTTCACACGTTTAGTCTAATATTCTCTGCTTTACCTGAAGAGCCGCTGTTGTTTAATATCATGTGTTTGAAAAAGAACTCCCCAGTTTCAACGTGTCCTAGAATCTGTACAAAGCGACATACACTATTCTAGTTTGTGGTGTTTGATTCATCAACTCTCCAAGTTCGGCTCCCCAGCACTTGGCAGGTCTGCTTGACCTTGAGACTGCACCAGTGCTGTTTTTTTTTCTCTGTTCCCTCAGTTTAGTCCAGGTGTCCGTGCAGTACAGTGCAGAACAACTCAGCAACAATGTGTACTCCGCAACAGAAAGCGCAGTGTGTTATTTGGCTTGTGAAAACTGATTCAGTTATAACAGTGTAATGTAATTTTAGACGTCAGTATGGTGGTGAACCACATACAGCAAAAAATATCTATCATTGGCTACAGTTCTTCAAGGAAACCGGTAGTGTTTTAGAAGCAAAATCGCCAGTTAGACCGAGAACTTCTGAGGTTGTTGTTGAACAGATCCGTGTTTCGTGTGTTCAGAGCACTAAAACGTCATTAGCCAGACGTAGTCTACAATTAGGGGTGCCTAAAGGTACTGTGTATGATGTTGTGCGTAAAAGACTCCAGTTGCACCCCTACTAATTGCAGCTATTACATAAAATAAAACCTACTGATAAAATCGAAAGGTATGAGTTTGCCCTCCGTTGATTTTCTACACAGAATTGATGATGATGTCAATTTTTTTAAAAAGATTCTCTTTTACGATGAGGCTACATTTCATGTCAGTGTAACAGTTAATCGTCATACCTACAGAAGTTTGGGGACAGAGCATCCACGTCAACGTGACTCCTCCAAAGTTAATGCCTGGTGGGGTTTGATGGAAGATCGTGTGATTGGTCCCTTCATTTCTGTAGAAAAAACAATAAATGGGGACGTTTACTGTGACATGTTGACAGAGTACGTCTTTCCCCAAATGGACGATATTGAGACGGAAAAGGGGCTTGTGCTTTTCCAACAAGATAGCGCCCAACTTCATTACAGTGTGCGGCTCTTTACATTCGATTTCCAGGAAGGTGTATAGGCGGGGCTGGCCCAATACCTTGGCTCCCAGGAAGCTCAGACTTAACCCCAATGGGCTTTTTTTCTTTTGGGGCCACATAAAAAACGTTGTGTACAATGAAAAGATCAGAGACATCAGTCATTTATGGGAAAGAATCATCGCAGCAACTGGGACAGTTACACCTGAAATGTTGGTGAATACGTGGTGAGAAGTGGAATATCGTCTCGACGTGTGCAGGGCAACAAATGGATCCCACATTGAAGTCTATAACTTTGAACAAAACTTGAAGTAATTCTCTTTCATGACGTGTAGTCATTGATGTAATTTTTCATTAATTTCCTCATTAAATTTATACTTACAACTAACAAGTTCTTTTTTAAACACCCTTTATTATTATATACGACTCAGAATTCACCTTTTAGTCGTGCAGCTTGTAATCCGAATTGGATTGTGGGGCCACGCTAAACTGGTCCTCACTAAACTGATCAACTCATATCACTTTGCTCGGCGCACACTTTAAGCAGAAGCCAAATATGCTTGAAGTGCTACATCTGAATATCGTTACCCTAATTTTAATGAAAATTGTTAAAAATGATATCTGAAACGCGTGGATGATACCTTACTATCGACAGGTCAGTTGGCATGATCGATTATTAAATCTGAATAATACTTTAGAAAACATTAATAAGAATCAATGAACTTTGCAGATTTGGAGCGTTGGCTCCTGCAGTTGCAATCAGTCAGGTTATCCTCATACCAAACTGGCGTAATTTCTCACGGAGTTAGTACTGAGTGCACCATTTATTGTCTGTCTCTCACTCCACTCCTTACGTCACACCTCAGCTAATGCAATCCCAGGCAAGCTATGATGTAGATCTTAGGGTGAAATACCATGGTTTCTAAAGCCAGGAATGACACAGAGTTTACTGCAGGCCCATGGCGAATTGTTTCTCCGGCCTGTCACGAGCGGTCTTTTTGTTTACACGTCGGCGCTACAATTTGGTGCGTTGTGAGAGATGGCTGCTGTCCGTCTTGGCACCCGATACGTGAAAACGAAGTTTTGAAGAAACGTTCTTCTTACAAAAAGTAAAATTTGTAGTCGATTCTTCTTGAGGTAGGACATATAGCACACTGTCCACGATGCTAAGAACCGAAACAGTAAGAGAAGTTTCGTCCAAACATTTCAAACCATCATTATTTATTGCTCGAGAAAACATACTCATACACGTGCGCTAAACAATATTTAGAAATCAGTATGTAGTTTTTTTCACTTTATCCTTTGTATCTTGTTCTCCAACTGCCAAATAACGCCAGCCGTAGTGGACGAGCGGTTCTAGGAACTACAGTCTGGAACCGCGCGACCGCTACGGTCGCAGGTTCGAATCCTGCCTCGGGCATGGATGTGTGTGATGTCCTTAGGTTAGTTAGGTTTAAGTAGTTCTAAGTTTTAGGGGACTGATGACCTCAGTATTTAAGTCCCATAGTGCTCAGAGCCATTTTTTTGCCAAATAACTTCTTAAAAATATTTTTTTTTCGTTCATCAGATCGTAATTATTCACTATCGGAACGATGTTCGTTGGAAATGTTTACTTATTTACATTCTTATTTATGCGCAGTGTACTACCTTTTCTTTGTCGAAATATTGTAAAACCTAAGTACCTTCTCGCATAGACACCCGTTTCGCCTCTCCCGTGGGAGAACACCAGCGGGGAAAAGCATCGAAGCATGGTGCAACGTTTGCAGTATGTCGCGAAAACAAAAGAAACACTACAATAAAGGTTACAAAATCATAAAAACATGAAATCCATTACTGCAGTACGAGTGCGAGCGGCTAGTATAGGTTAGCTTCACATGTTAGCAGACGACGGCATGGTCTCCAGTTCCTACGAGTGTGCTGTCTTCCGAGATTTAGAGCTATTTAACATCTGCATCGATCACGAGCAACTTATTTTCACCAGAAAGTCATTCCCATAAAATGGGCTTAGAGTTGAGCATTGAGTAGGACGAGCTGCTCACTACACACCAAATGACCTGCACGAGTCCCGTTATGGAGACTACAAAAGCATGTTAACTGATCAGCATCCATACTGCACCAGTCAAGGACTGTCTTCTCCCCTTCACGTATAGTTTGCAACTGAACCATACAGTCCATATACTGCTACACTACTGTCTAAGAATGCATAAATGAGGGGCGCGGCATTAAACACTCTTGTTCGTGTGCTGTCTAATCAAGAGAAAAAGAAGAAGACAATAGGACACCAAAGATTTTGGTGAACGATATCTACGGCAAAATGTATAATCATCGAGAGCTTCATTCTCTACTACCAGATCGCAAGGAAGTAGTATAGAATTATTTCAGTGTGGTTTTCTCCAATAATAAACGATGCATATGCCTCTATCTTCGATTTACTTTTGGGTATTCTAATCAAACGAAGAACATGATTCAGAAAGATTGCTCGACCAAAGGAAATACTATTATATAATGTAAGGTACACTTTTCTTTTATTTCAAGTCGAGCCTCTATGGACTGCGTAGTAACAACCAATTTCATTTTAGTGTCTAGGTCTCGTTCTTGTTCCAGCTTTGAATTCCTGCCAGTATCTTCTGAGCCCACCAAGAAGTGCCTGTTTATGCTCTTCAGACAAAGGTTCTCTTCGTATTTTGGACGTTGATGACAGTTTTTTAACCTTGGTAGTTGTTCACCATTTTTCCAAATTTGTTCCTCTCAGGAATTTCTCTCTCTGAGACACGAATCTGCCTAAGATCTTTTCCACATTCTTCGAACCATCTCGGCCTTGTTCTTTTAGATTGGATGAAACTCCATATTCTTTTTGTTAGTCGGTCACCGTCCATCCTCATGAGATGACCGTAAAATAACATTCGTCTCTTCTTAATGGATGCTGTGATATGTTCTGGCTTGCAGCACAAGTCCTCATTTGCTCTCATTTGCCATTGTTCATCAACCCACCTATTACCTAGGATTTTCTTTAATATCCTACGCTCCTACTTTTCCAGCCGCTCAGATTGACCCTGTCTATTCATGGTCAAAGTTTCGGACGAATATAAGCCCTCAGGTTTTACAACTGTAGTGTGATGTCGGATCTTTGCCCCTAAAGTCATACACTTTTTGCTACAGGTATTTTTTGTTTTGTGGACTGGCAAGACAGCCAATCCACTAGGACGGGAGGCCGAAGGGCACGCGTTTAAGCTCACACAGGATGGCGTGAGGTCTGGAACAGGACAAGGTCTTTATAGTAGCAAAAATAGTACATAGCTTCTGGAATACTTAACTTTAATCCATAATTGGTGAACATCGGTCTGACGGTACATGCATCACAAGATAAATAGCAAATGATAATGGCACCTTGCTAGGTCGTAGCAAATGACGTAGCTGAAGGCTATGCTAACTATCGTCTCGGCAATTGAGAGCGTAATTTGTCAGTGAACCATCGCTAGCAAAGTCGGCTGTACAACTGGGGCGAGTGCTAGGAAGTCTCTCTAGACCTGCCGTGTGGCGGCGCTCGGTCTGCAATCACTGACAGTGGCGACACGCGGGTCCGACGTATACTAACGGACCGCGGCCGATTTAAAGACTACCACCTAGCAAGTGTGGTGTCTGGCGGTGACACCACACTTTGTCAGTTGGTATGCCTGGTCTAACTTCCTCATCCTGAGATAAATTCTTCTTCTTCTAATCCATTTATCTGGATGACTTCACAGAGATACCTGAAATTATTAATTTGTCCGATTTTTCCCAGACTGGTGATCGTCCTTTCAGGTCCATCACAGATATTCGTCATATATTTTGTCTTTTGGATAGAGATCTGGAGTCCAACTTTTGAGATGCCCCTATCGTTATTGACATTATTTTTATCGCCTTTTTTGTGTAGAGGATGGATTAAAGCTGACTACCATTTAGTTGGTATCGTCCAAGTTCTCCAGATTCCTCAAAAAGTTGGACTAGTACATCTAGAGTTTCATTATTTGCCAGCTTCAGTAGTTCTGCTACTATTGAATCCTCTCCAGCTGCCTTATTATTCTTAAGGTTGTTGATGATTTCTTTGATCTCCTCTTTACCAGGTGTGGATGAGTTGGGTAGTTTGTGGATCGGGGCACATACAGGGAATCTTCCTTTCGGTTCTACACCATTAAGTAGGTTTTCAAAATAACGAGACATGATCGTGCAGTTTTCTTTGTTGGTCAAGCCGAGCCTTAAATTTTCGTCTCTAAAAAAAGACAAGGGGCTTGATACCCATTCAAATTCGACTTGAACGTCTGATAGAAGTCTTTGGATTTGTTTTTCCGGAAATCCTGATCGATCTGTTCTAACAGCTGTTTCTCATACAATCGCTTAGCCCTTCGTAAAGCTCTGGCTGCATATTTTCGAACTTCACGGAATACATTAAAATCTTCAGGTCTCCTGGTCGTGTTCCAATTCTTCCAGGCATTTGTTCTTTGGGCCACCACCTCATCACAAATCACATTCCATCATCTATGCTTTCTCTTTTTAGCTGTCGGGATTGCAGTATTAGCTGCTTGTTGGATCTTGGAAGCGATGTCCGACCATTTGTTGTTGTTGTTATGGTCTTCAGTTCTAATACTGGTTTGATGCAGCTTTCCATGTTACTCTATCCTGTGCAAGCTTCTTCATCTCCCAGTACCTACTGCAACCTACATCCTTCTGAATCTGCTTAGTGTATTCATCTCTTGGTCTCCCTCTACGATTTTTACCCTCCACGCTGCCCTCCAATACTAAATTGGTGGTCCCTGAATGCCTCAGAACATGTCCTACCAACCGATCCCTTCTTCTGGTCAAGTTGTGCCACAAACTTCTCTTCTCCCCAATCCTGTTCAATACTTCCACATTAGTTATGTGATCTACCCATCTAATCTTCAGCATTCTTCTGTAGCACCTCATTTCGAAAGCTTCTATTCTCTTCTTGTCCAAACTATTTATCGTCCATGTTTCACTTCCATACATGGCTACACTCCATACAAATACTTTCAGAAATGACTTCCTGACACTTAAATCTATACTCGATGTTAACAAATTTCTCTTCTTCAGAAACACTTTCCTTTCCATTGTCAGTCTACATTTTATATCCTCTCTACTTCGACCATCATCAGTTATTTTGCTCCCCAAATAGCAAAACCCCTTTACTACTTTAAGTGTCTCATTTCCTAATCTAATTCCCTCAGCATCACCCGATTAATTCGACTACGTTCCATTATCCTCGTTTTGCTTTTGTTGATGTTCATCTTATACCCTCCTTTCAAGACACTGTCCATTCCGTTCAACTGCTCTTCCAAGTCCTTTGCTGTCTCTGAAAGAATTACAATGTCATCGGCGAATCTCAAAGTTTTCATTTCTTCTCCATGGATTTTAATACCTACTCCGAATTTTTCTTTTGTTTCCTTCACTGCTTGCTCAATATACAGATTGAATAACATCGGGGAGAGACTACAACACTGTTTGACTCCCTTACCAACCACAGCTTCCCTTTCATGTCCCCCGACTCTTATAACTGCCATCTGGTTTCTGTACAAATTGTAAATAGCCTTTCGCTCCCTGTATTTTACCCCTGCCACCTTCAGAATTTGAAAGAGAGTATTCCAGTCAACATTGTCAAAAGCTTTCTCTAAGTCTACAAATGCTAGAAACGTAGGTTTGTCCTTTCTTAATCTAGCTTCTAAGATAAGTCGTAGGGTCAGTATTTCCTCACGTGTTCCAACATTTCTACGGAATCCAAACTGATCTTCCCCGAGTTCAGCTTCTACTAGTTTTTCCATTCGTCTGTAAAGAATTCGCGTTAGTATTTTGCAGCTGTGACTTATTTATCTGATAGTTCGGTAATTTTCACATCTGTCAACACCTGCTCTCTTTGGGATTGGAATTATTATATTCTTCTTGAAGTCTGAGGGTATTTCGCCTGTTTCATACATCTTGCTCACCAGATGGTAGAGTTTTGTCAGGACTGGCTCTCCCAAGGCCGTCAGTAGTTCCAATGGAATGTTGTCTACTCCGGGGGCCTTGTTTCGACTCAGGTCTTTCAGTGCTCTGTCAAACTCTTCACGCAGTATCGTATCTCCCACTTCATCTTCATCTACATCCTCTTCCATTTCCATAATATTGTCCGCAAGTACATCAACCTTGTATAGACCCTCTATATACTCCTTCCACCTTTCTACTTTCCCCTCTTTGCTTAGAACTGGGTTTCCATCTGAGCTCTTGATGTTCATACAAGTGGTTCTCTTATCTCCAAAGGTCTCTTTAATTTTCCTGTAGGCAGTATCTATCTTACCCCTAGTGAGATAAACCTCTAGACCCTTACATTTGTCCTCTAGCCATCCCTGCTTAGCCATTTTGCACTTACTGTCGATCTCATTTTTGAGACGTTTGTATTCCTTTTTGCCTGCTTCATTTACTGCATTTTTATATTTTCTCCTTTCATCAATTAAATTCAATATTTCTTCTGTTACCCAAGGATTTCTACTAGACCTCGTCTTTTTACCTACTTGATCCTCTGCTGCCTTCACTACTTTATCCCTCAAAGCTACCCATTCTTCTCCTACTGTATTTCTTTCCTCCATTCCTGTCAATTGTTCCCTTATGCTCTCCCTGAGACTCTGTACAACCTCTGGTTCTTTCAGTTTATCCAGGTCCCATCTCCTTAAATCCTCACCTTTTTGCAGTTTCTTCAGTTTTAATCTACTCCCACTATATCTAACTTTAACCTATCCATTTCCCTTTTCAAATTTTCTAACCTACCTGCTCGATTAAGGGATCTGACATTCCACACTACGATCCGTAGAACGCCAGTTTTCTTTCTTCTGATAACAACGTCCTTTTGAGTAATCCCCGCCCGGAGATCCGAATGGGGGACTATGTTACCTCCGTAATATTTTACCCAAGAGGACGCCATCATCATTTAATCATACAGTAAAGCTGCATGCCCTCGGGAAAAATTACGGCTGTAGTTTCCCCTTGCTTTCAGCCGTTCGCAGTACCACAACAGCAAGGCCGTTTTGGTTAGTGTTACAAGGCCAGATCACTCAATCATCCAGACTGTTACCCTGCAATTACTGAAAAGGCTTCAGGAACCACACATTTGTCTGGCCTCTCAACAGATATCCCTCCGTTGTGGTTGCACCTACGGTACGGCCATCTGTATCGCTGAGGCACGCAAGCCTCCCCACCAACGGCAAGGTCCATGGTTCATGGGGGGAGGGTCCGTCCATTTATGAGATTCAAATGTCAATTTTTGGTGGTATTGTTCCAATACGTTTTGATTGATTTTGAGCTTCGCAACGTCATATTTATGAATTTTATTTCCGGTTTTCATGGCCTTATTCATTTTGATCTTGAAGAGGTAATGATGCGAGTCAAACTGAACACCTCTCTGTACTTTAACATTCATTATTTCCTTAATTGCACTCCTGGAGATGGTTACATTGTTACATGATCAATCTGTTTCTCTCCACACACATTTCCTGGTGATCACCAAGTCTTCTGTTTAATTGTCTTGTGTTTGTAAAATGTTATCTTTATCTGAAGAATGAATGATCGACACAGATTGACGAGTCTTATACGGTTTCGGTTAGTCATCTTGTGAGCAGGATAATTCCCAATTGTTTATCAGAATTGCGGTTTTATTCCCAGCTGAGTGTTAAAGTCACCTAGTAGGATCTTTATGTTCTTAGACGCTGTTTTCACTAACTGTTCTTCGAGAAGGTCCCAGAACTGTTCAACTTTCTCGAGATTACGTCTGTTGTTTTCGTTGATTGGTGCATGTGCATTGATGTGTGTTTTCTTTCTTAGCCCCAATCCATATTCACCTACTACGTTTCCTTCTCTCCCTTTTCCTACTACCGAATTCCCGTCACCCATGACTATTAAATTTTCGTCACCCTTCACTATCTGAATAATTTATTTTATTTCATCATACATTTCTTCAATTTCTTCAATTTTATTTCCGGTTTTCATGGCCTTATTGAGAGGGATGAAATTCATTTTGATCTTGAAGAGGTAATGATCCGAGTCAAACTGAACCCCTATCTGTACTTTAACATTCATTATTTCCTTAATTGCACTCCAAGAGATTGTTACATTCTGTTTCCTTTACAGTGTGCTTCCTTTGTTACCATAGCTGAGAGTTAGGATAGAAAGTCTCTCAGAAGGGCTGAAGAACTCCACGATTGAGCTGACAACCTTATTACGAACAACAGAAGCTGTACCAAGTACAGGCATGTTCTCACCTATTTTGACTGCCTTTTGCCTTTATAAATCCTGCTGACTTCCACACCTATCTCCATACTCTGCAAGCCAATGTGAACTGCATGGTATTTACAACTATACTGTGGCAAGCTCCTACGGGTTGTATAAGATATTTATTAAGAAGAGTTTTGAGAAGGGATCTAAGTCCGGAAATCTACAGTTTGAATGTAAAATAAGTTTCAGGCTCAGATCATTTTCAAATCTCCCGAAACTTTCTCGATGCATTCGTTTGCAGCTGTATCATTACGTACTGTACCTCGATGCTGAAGATTGCACATGACGCGTGGCAACGAGTTGGGAACCCACTTGAGGCCCATTGGGTATTTTCAACGTTTTGACATTCTAATCGCACTTCGTATGGTGTATTCATTTTTATGGACAGCATGCACCGCGACCAGTTTCTACAATCTGAAGATGCCTACCACAGGCGAAACTCATCACTGAAATTTGAAAATAAAAACCTCCTCAAGACTGTATATTTATTTCAAATCTTACACTGGTTGCTGTATCAGCCGCAACGACGGAAGATTTGAAAGTGATCCAATCTCCAAACTTGTTTCACATCCAAACAGTACAGTTCCGGGTGTGTGTTCCTCGTCAAAACCTTATCCACCAAGACCTCTGTACAACCCGTAGAAGCCTGTAATATGAACTGTGAGACACCCAGTATATGTCGTGAACAGGAGTGGACCTATCACAGTGCGTTGAGGGACGCCAGACACTGCCTGCGATGGCCCTCCGTTAAGGTCGTCGCACTGAGTTCTGCCTGCTAGGGAGTCTTCTGTCTAGCCGCCTATATGTTCACATATTCGGTATGCGCATGTTTTCTTTTCTAGGCGACGGTGAGAACTCTACTGAAGGTTTTCTGCAATTCAAGAATATTCGTGTCAATCTGGACTCTGCTCTCTTCTGCACTGTGGACCAGTAACGCCTCTCTTCTCGTAATAACCACAGAGAAGAAAGGCTGAGTTACATCGCAAAAAGTATCGATTTCCCTTACTTCGCATCTAAGGACGCCACAACACACATAGTCCCCAGGCCCGCCGCATCACGACATAACTTTCGTAACCGGGCAAAACAGCTGCTTATCGAATTGCTATCGTACCGACTGTTCGGGAAAACGGGCCGCTATAGTGAGGGAGTCCTAATTTCTGATATCTTGTTGTCACGATGCCTGCACGGGGACAGCGGTGAGATAGCGTGTTCGTCTCTCCACTGGCTGCGTCAGACGCCGGGAATACGTCCAATTTTTTTACACAACGTTATTGGCGAAACCAGTGCTGAAGCGAACGCTGCGTGGCTTTGCAATCACAGCCGATCCGCCCCTTCGCCTCACTTTCTGGTCAGTCAACTGATCGTTCAAAGTTGTTTGACATTTACGGGCAGTGAAAAGTCCTGACGATAACGTCAAAGGTGGCTACGGAACGTGGCTCGAGAAACAAACACATTACAACACTGACATCAAGCCAGAAACCTTACACGCTTCAGAAACGTTGATCTTGGAGGGAAAAAATGGATTAGAAAATATTAAGAAACTAGAGAGGAAAATCATCAGGAAAATCTTGAGGTCGAGTAAGACATGAGGAGGCTACCAACAGCAGTATAGACAGGAGACCGAACAGATGTCTAACACAGTACTTGACTCAAAGAAACGTCGATTGAAATTTTACGGGCATATAATGAGAAAAATGGCCAGCCAACAAACTAGGCAGTTCTAGAATAGACTAGAACGTGGAGCGGCTCCCGGAAGTCAGGTAAAACCTGAATGATGTTGTCATAACAGACTCAGATATACAAGACAGACAAACATTCAGCCACAAAGTACTCAAGCGAATAGTGAACCAAGATGTCAAGAAATTGAAAGCAGTAAGAAGATGGTCGGAAGAAAGGAAGAAAATGCATAGTGAAAAGATGAAAAGTGTGGCATTTAACGGGACATTCTCCTCTAGTATTACAGCAGTTCTTGAGACCAGTACTATTTCAAAATCATAAACATAACTGCGAAACAGCAACTGTGTAATTCAGAACACATTGAAAAAAATCAGCCAAATAGTTGCAAACCTTTTTTCAATCTATTGCAGTATTATTTTTCGAGTTTTGGACAGGTCAATATTATCTTAGTTGATCTTCTGAAAACTTTCATATAATTTTATACACACTATGTCAAGTTAAAATTTATGAAAAGGAATTACTTTATAAAATATTTTAGTTTCGATGTCATAATCGATAAGTACTAGTTCTGAAAGTACAGTTAATTTTTTTAGAAACATTTGAAATTACAAATTATTTGCACACTTAAAATTTATATTACTTATTATGCAGTCCTGTACTGTTTACTATGTTTATTTCTTGACTCACTTATGAAATAATAATCAAAATTAATTATGTAACAAAACTATCTGGAATTCATTTGTTAAGAAAAATTGTACGCCCTTTAGAATATTGTTATTTGCGCAGAGTGTGAGAGTCGTAAGCTTGTCTCTGATGTGATGGGACGTATTTTTGTATAATAGGTGCGAACAACGTAATTAAGGCTTTGTTAATGTAAAAAATACAATACTGTATGATATACCAAAATGTGAGAAAGTAAGTGTAAAATAAATTTACGTAAAAAATTCTGCAACAACAATCTTCCAATTTATTTAGTTTAAAGCCAACCGTGAGGACCTGATGTTAGACTTTCAGCTTCAAGAATCAGACCCCTAGACAAGAAGAACTGGAGCCATCTCAACATGACAAGCTAAGCAAACACTTCCGCTTCACTGTAATCGTCGCTCCTCTCAAATCTTCATAAAAGAATTTGCTTATTTATTATTTGGACTGGCCATTTTTTAATGTGGATAATAGATGGAACAAAGAAGGAGGGGGGAGAAAAATCTCACATCGAGAAGACTCTTCACGTGGTTCTGAAGCGGCCTAAGCGTGTGTAACAATAACAGTGATAACAATACGGGTTTTTACATGCAGTATATTACGCCCCATGCTTGGTTCCTGAGTGCTCTGTTAAAGGCTTTGACATAGTCTGTTGTAAGTACAATGTGCATGCTACTGTTCCACTCTCTGTTTTTCACGACTACCTGTTTCAAGAGGAAAAGCACTCGACCTATCCGTGCGTAAACCGTTCTGCTGATCCACATGCAGTTACAGGTACTTGTATCGATACTAAATATCTTATCGAATCCGGTATCGGAACTTCCGAACCTGCGATTGGCCCACACTCGCGTGCGATCGACGGACAGAACGCCGTGACGGGTCGGTAGTGTGAGGGGGGCTCTAGAGGTCCTCGGTGCCCTCTTCTCATTCACGACTGCCCCGACTATCTCGTAAATGGGCTTCGGCAGCAGACAGACGGATCCATTAAGCTCTGAGGGGTCACTCGACCGACGCGCGACGCGCGGATGACCCCACGAAAAGTTCCGTCTGGCGCACAACACTTTGTTTTCGTCTGACTGGGAAGCGGAATATTCCTCACTTCTCGTAAACAAAACCGTATCGGGCGCTGGTCACACCAATAACAATAGCGTGACGTACCCCAGAAATTCGTCTGGCCTCTCCCCCCTCCCCTCTCTCTTCCTCTCCCCCTCGGTACGTACAGACGCTCCGCCTGTGAGAGCTGCTTTCCTACCGAGGCTGCTTCCATGCGGAGGTGGCGGCAGGAGCCTCGTCAGCAGAACTCCTGGCATGCGGAGACACGGCAGCACGAGCTGGAATGCGTCGCTTCGTATTCCCGCAGCGGGAACAGGCGCTGCGCAGAATTTGGCGTGCCCTGAGCAGTCCGCATTTCCATTGCAGGTAGCTCCTGTCCAAGGTCTCCCTAGTCTTCGGAAACTGACCCAACACTCGGTCATCCACTGTTACTGCAGAAGACGGCAGCCGGCCGGAGTGGCCGAGCCGTTCTAGGCGCTACAGTCTGGAACCGCGCGACCGCTACGGTCGCAGGTTCGAATCATGCCTCGGGCAAGGATGTGTGTGATGTCCTTAGGTTAGTTAGGTTTAAGTAGTTCTGAGTTCTAGGGGACTGATGACCCCAGATGTTGAGTCCCATAGTGCTCAGAGCCATTTGAACCATTTTTGAAGATGGCAGGAGTCACCTGCACTAAGTGATAAGACACTGGGCTCGTACCTGGAAAGACGGCGCTCTGCATCTCTCCGTCGGACGGTCTGCACACAGACTTGAAAGTCCGAGTTTCCGACTGTCGAGTTGCCCACTGTCGCATGCGGTACTGTCGCAGAACACATCGAGAAAATCGAAGGCCGTCCGGAGGAGAAGGAGGTGGCTGTCACTTAACCGACCTAAAGATGGCGAGTAAGTGCGTTCCGAATGAGTGTTTCTTGCTGACAAAGCACAGGAGGCGTGCCCTTGACGAAAGATAGAGAAGACACTACGGGTGCCACGTAATGATACATTTTCACTGAGAATATTATTGCGTTTGTGATTGGAAAATTCACTATTGGTCATTAAAATTGCTACACAAAGAACAAATGCGGATGAAAACGGGTATTCATTGGACAAATATATTATAATTGAACTGACATGGGATTACATTTCCACGTAATTTAGGTGCATAGATCCTGAGCAATCAGTGCCCAGAACAACCACCTCTGGCCGTAATAACGGCCTTGCTACGCCTGGGCATTGAGTCAAACAGAGCTTGGATGGCGTGTACAGGTACAGCTGCCCATGCAGCTTCAAAACGATACCACAGTTCATCGAGAGTAGTGACCGGCGTATTGTAACGAGCCAGTTGCACGGCCACCATTGACCAGACGTTTTCAATTGGTGAGAGTTCTGGAGAATGTGCTGGCCAGGGCACAGCCGAACATTTTCTGTATCCAGAAAGGCCCGTACAGGACCTGCAACATGCGATCGTGCATTATCCTGCTGAAATGTAGGGTTTCGCAGGGATCGAATGAAGGGTAGAGCCACGGGTCGTAACACATCTGAATTTTAACGTCCACTGTTCAAAGTGCCGTCAATGCGAACAAGAGGTGACCGAGACGTGTAACCGATGGCACCCCATACCATGACGCCGAGTGATACGCCAGTATGGCGATGACGAATATACGCTTCCAATGTACGTTCACCGCGATGTCGCCAAATACGGATGCGACCATCATGATACTGTAAACAGAACCTGGATTCATCCGAAAAAAATGACGTTTTGTCATTCGTGCACCCAGGTTCGTCGTTGAGCACACCATCGCAGGCGCTCCTGTCGGTGATGCAGCGTCAAGGGTAACCGCAGCCACAGTCTCAGAGCTGATAGTCCATGCTGCTGCAAACGTCGTCGAACTGTTCGTGCAGATGGTTTTTGTCTTGCAAACGTCCCCATCTGTTGACTCAGGGATCGAGACGTGGCTGCACGATCCGTTACAGCCATGCGGATAAGATGCCTGTCATCTCGACTGCTAGTGATACGAGGCTGTTGGGATCCAGCACGGCGTTCCGTATTACCCTCCTGAACCCACCGATTCCATATTCTGCTAACAGTCATTAGATCTCGACCAACGCGAGAAACAATGTTGCGATACGATAAACCGCAATCGCGATAGGCTACAATCCGACCTTTATCAAAGTCGGAAACGTGATAGTACGCATTTCTCCTCCTTACACGAGGCATCACATCAACGTTTCACCAGGCAACGCCGGTCAACTTCTGTTTGTGTATGAGAAATCGGTTGTAAACTTTCCTCATGTCAGCACGTTGTAGGTGTCACCATCGGCGCCAACCTCGTGTGAATGCTCTGAAAAGCTAAACATTTGCATATCACAGCATCTTCTTCCTGTCGGTTAAATTTCGCGTCTATAGCACGTCATCTTCGTGCTGTAGCAATTTTAATGGCCAGTAATGTAGATTTCTTTCATTTAAGGTAACCGAAGGGGTGTATCAAAAATCTTTTTCGTCCAAAATGATTGGTTGGTTGGTTGATTCGGGCGAGAGGACCAAACAGGGAGGTCATCGCCCCATTGGATGGGGGAAGGATGAGGAAAGAACTCGGCGGTGCCCTCACAAAGGAACCAGCCCGGCATTTGCCTGAAGCATTTTAGGGAAAATAAGGAAAATCTAAATCAGGATGGCCGGACCAGGGTTTGAACCATCGTCCTCCCGAACGCGAGTCCAATGTGCTAACTACTGCGCCGCCTCGCTTGGCTGACCGAAATGACGAGTAGACACGAGTTACTTCGAACTTAAATACATAACATTAATTTTTATACAATCACATATCATTTATAACAACCTCAAATTCCTTAATTGAGTCGGTAATCATTATAAATTTTTTGGAATAATGCAGTCGACGTCGATTAATGTATTTTCATTTTCGTGACCCGGAGGTGGTCAGAGTCATGACCTAAATCGATCGTCTTTCATAAAAAAAAACAATAAAGTAGTACAGCTCTGTATTACACATCGCAATTTTCATTTTCATTTACAGCATTTTTCAGCTGCTGCCTTTGTCAGATCCTGCGTTTAAGATGAAACTTAAGAATCAGTGTTGTACAGTCTTAACACAAACTCCACTGATATTTTAGTATCAGTCACTTTACTTTTGGCTCTTACTCGCCTTTTTTTAATCCACTTTTTCTAAAGCTGCTTTGGTGAATGTGCAGACCAGTTTCTTTCAACTTCCGCCAACAATAAAGCAAAGGCAGTCGTTTGCAAAATATGTAATCAAGACGTAAAATGGAAAGAGTTCCGAGACAGAACTCATTTAACTTAGATTGTTATTTATTTTTCTGTATTATTCAATGCATTGTCAGGTTTACGCATGAAAACACGTACAACAGTTAGTAGACATTTCAACATGCCTGCAATCTCAAAGGGTGCATGGCAAATACAGGACGTGCTTGGATCAGGGAACAGTCGAAATTGTAGTTGTAAATTGTTTTAGTTGTGCTGGGAAAGTCCCTGTGCTTCAAGCGCTAATAGAAAGCACAGAAGCTAAAATAGTTATAGGTACAGAAAGATGGCTAAAGCCTGAAATAAGTTCTGCAGAAATTTTTACGAAGTCTCAGACGGTGTTCAGGAAAGATAGATTAGGCAGAATTGGTGGTGGAGTGTTTGTGTCCGTCAGTAGTGGTTTATCTTGTAATGAAGTCGAAGTAGATACTCCGTGCGAATTGGTATGGGTGGAGGTTATACTTAACAGCCGAACTAAGTTAATAATTGGCTCCTTCTACCGACCCCCAGACTCCGATGATATAGTTGCTGAACAGTTCAGAGAAAATTTGAGTCACGTAACAAATAAATACCCCACTCATACGGTTATAGTTGGTGGGGACTTCAACCTTCTCTCGATACGTTGGCAAAAATACTTGTTCAAAACCGGTGGTAGGCAGAAAACATCTTCCGAGATTGTCCTAAATGCTTTCTCCGAAAATTATTTCGAGCAGTTAGTCCACGAACCCACGCGAATTGTAAATGGTTGCGAAAACACACTACACCTCTTAGCCACAAACAATCCAGAGCTAATAGAGAGCATGACTGATACAGGGATTAGTGATCACAAGGTCGTTGTAGTTAGGCTCAGTAGCGTTTCTTCCAAATCCACCAGAAACAAACGCAAAATAATTTTATTTAAAAAAGCGTCACTAGAAGCCTTCCTAAGAGACAATCTCCATTCCTTCCGAACTGAGTATGCAAATGTAGACGAGATGTGGCTCAAATTCAAAGATATAGTAGCAACAGCAATTGAGAGATTCATACCTCATAAATTGGTATGAGATGGAACTGATCCCCCATGGTGCACAAAACAGGTCCGAACGCTGTTGCAGAGGCAACGGAAAAAGCATACGAAGTTCAGAAGAACGCGAAATCCCGAAGATTGGCTAAAATTTACAGACGCGCGAAATTTGGCACGGATTTCAATGCGAGATGCCTTTAATAGGTTTCACAACGAAACATTGTCTCGAAATTTGGTAGAAAATCCGAAGAAATTCTGGTCGTATGTAAAGTACACAAGCGGCAAGATGCAGTCAATACCTTCGCTGCGCAGTGCCGATGGTACTGTTACCGACGACTGGGCCGCTAAAGCGGAGTTATTGAACGCAGTTTTCCGAAATTCCTTCACCAGGGAAGACGAATGGAATATTCCAGAATTTGAAAAACGTACAGCTGCTAGCATGAGTTTCTTAGAAGTAGATACCTTAGGGGTTGCGAAGCAACTCAAATCGCTTGATACGGGCAAGTCTTCAGGTCCAGATTGTATACCGATTAGGTTCCGTTCAGATTACGCTGATACAATAGCTCCCTACTTACAAGGGAACCTCCCCATCGCACCCCCCTCAGATTTAGTTATAAGTTGGCACAGTGGATAGGCCTTGAAAAACTGAACACAGATCTATCGAGAAAACAGGAAGAAGTTTTGTGGAACTATGAAAAAAATAAGCAAAATATACAAACTGAGTAGTCCATGTGCAAGACAGGCAACATCAAGGAAAGTATGAGTTGAGGAACGCTGTGGTCCCGTGGTTAGCGTGAGCAGCTGTGGAACGAGAGTGAAGAATTTAATTTTTTATTTTCAGACAATTATTATCTGTCACCAGTGTCGTATAGAATATATCAGACGTGTTTTCCTGAGGAGGTATCGGTTGACCTATGACCTTGCGATCAAATGTTTCCGGTTCCACTTGGAGAGGCACGTCCATTCGTCTACTAATCGCACCGTTTTGCGGTGCGGTCGCAACACACAGACACTAAACTTACCACAGCGAACAGAGACGTCAATGAGCGAACGGACAGATCATAACTGTGCGAAAATAAAGAAATTAAAATTTTCACTCGAGGGAAGATTCGAACCAAGGACCTCTCAATCCGCAGTAGCTCACGCTGACCACGGGACCATGGAGCTCCTGCTGTCGCGCCCTCCTTGATGTTGCCTATCTTGCACATGGATACTCAGTTTGTATATTTTGCTTTTTTTTCATAGTTCCACACAATTTCTTCCTGTTTTCTCGATAGATCTGTGTTCAGTTTTTCAAGACCTATCCACTGTGCCAACTTATAACTAAATCTGAGGGCGGTGCGATGGGTTGGTTCCCTTGTTAGCAATCATATACAACCGCTCGCTCACTGATATATCTGTACCTACAGATTGGAAAATTGCGCAGGTCGCACCAGTGTTTAAGAAGGGTAGTAGGAGTAATCCATCGAACTACAGACCTATATCATTGACGTCGGTTTGCAGTAGGGTTTTGGAGCATATACTGTATTCAAACATTATGAATCACCTCGAAGGGAACGATCTATTGATACGTAATCAGCATGGTTTCAGAAAACATCGTTTTTGTGCAACGCACGAAGTAATGGCCGCTATCGACAGGGAATCTCAAGTTGATTCCGTATTTCTAGATTTCCGGAAAGCTTTTGATACCGTTCCTCACAAGCGACTTCTAATCAAGCTGCTGGCCTATGGGGTTCCGTCTCAGTTGTGCGACTGGGTTCGTGATTTCCTGTCAGGAAGGTCGCAGTTCGTAGTAATAGACGGCAAATCATAGAGTAAAACTGAAGTGATATCAGGTATTCCTCAGGGAAGCGTCCTGGGACCTCTGCTGTGCCTGATCTATATAAATGACGTGGGTGACAATCTGAGCAGTTCTCTTAGGTTGTTCGCATTTGATGCTGTAATTTACCGTCTACTAAGGTCATCCGAAGACGAGTATCAGTTGCAAAGCGATTTAGAAAAGATTGCTGTATAGTGTGGCAGGTGGCAGTTGACGCTAAATAACGAAAAGTGTGAGGTGATCCACATGAGTTCCAAAAGAAATCCGTTGGAATTCGATTACTCGATAAATAGTACAATTCTCAAGGCTGGCGATTCAACTAAGTACCTGGGTGTTAAAATTACGAACAACTTCAGTTGGAAAGACCACATAGATAATATTGTTGGGAAGGCGAGCCAAAGGTTGCGTTTCATTGGCAAGACACTTAGAAAATGCAACAAGTCCACTAAAAAGACAGCTTACACTACACTCATTCGTCCTCTGTTAGAATATTGCTGCGCGGTGTTGGATCCTTACAAGGTGGGATTGATGGAGGACATCGAAAGGGTGCAAAAAAGGGCAGCTCGTTTTGTATTATCACGTAATAGGGGGGAGAGTGTGGCAGATCTGATACGCGAGTTGCGATGGAAGTCATTAAACCAAAGAAGTTTTTCGTCGCGGCGAGATCTATTTACGAAATTTCAGTCACCAGCTTTCTCTTCCAAATGCGAAAATATTTTGTTGAGCCCAACCTATATAGGTAGGAATGATCATCAAAATAAAATAAGAGAAATCAGAGCTCGAGCAGAAAGGTTTAGGTGTTCGTTTTTCCCGCGCGCTGTTCGGGAGTGAAATGGTAGAGAGATAGTACAATTGTGGTTCGATGAACCCTCTGCCAAGCACTTAAATGTGAATTGCAGAGTAATCATGTAGATGTAGATGTAGATGCATTTTCCATAGTGTCAGTTGAAAAACACGCATACATTCACCTCTAAGCATTATCGTACGCATTCACATTACAGCTATTATCGTACAGATTCACATTACAGTTGTTTCCACGTTACAATAAATGTTCAGATATCACACCGCCAACTTCAGTCCACTTGGCAGAATACATCGTGTTGCTTGTCTGAGTGCCTCTGTTCGTTCCCTCTTGAGGCATCAGCGTCCATGGTGTGACAGAGCAGTTCATCTCACGTCTTCACCTTTCACTTGTACACCCCGGACTTCATACTGCCGCGTAAACAAAAGTCTAATGGTCTAAGGTCTGGCGATGCTGGTGGCCAGTTGACAGTACTGCCATCACCCACCCAGCGACTGGGGTATGTGCGGTTGTGATTTTCCCCCACACTTCTGGTAAAATGACGAGGGTCTCCGTGATGCTAGAATACGCAGCAGTACATGTCGCCAAAGAAATGTTCTCAATGCATTCAACAAACGAGTTTTCCAAAAAACGAAAGTAGCTCTGTCCCATTATGCTCTCTTATAAAATGGCTGGCCCTAACATATTATTGTTCCGTGTAGTCAGCGCGTACGCAACTTCCCCACTAGAGCGCGCCCCGCTAAGCACAACAGCGCAGGCGCAGCACTCGTCTGTCTCCGCACTAGGAGATGGCGCTGCCTTAGAGACGGACCAAATTCTGCTTCTGCCGATCCATGTATTAATATGTAACGCAGCCAATGAGATCGCTGCTAACGTAGAACCTTTTCTCCTGATGGATCACACTCACGCACTGATACTTGACTGCGCGAGGTATTACAATGAGTGTACAGACCTCCAGTTAGTCAGTCTGCATTAGTCCACATTTATCTCCACCTGTCTGTACCAGTCTACATTAGTCTGTAACTGTCTATAGTCAAGTTTCAGTCTGCGCCTAGTAAGATTACCATATTCCATGAAGATAAATGAATAGACACTTTGTCAAGTACAAAATTGTTAAGGCTTTCGTGGCCACTTGTTGACAAACTGCCAATTGGCTTCTGTCTCGGGTTCTTCAGCCGATGTTCATCTAATGATTTTTCTGATGTTTCACCAGCACGAGTGGCTGGCATTGTGAAAGCTTCACACTCCATTGCCAGTGGAGGAAATGGAGGGTGAAGCTTTGACAATGCCAGCTACTCGTGCTGGCGAAATGTCAGAAAAATCATTAGATGAACATCGGCTGAAGAACCCGAGACAGAAGCCAGTTGGCAGTTTGTCACTTTGTCAAGTTTCAGAGATATGTGAGAATAAGATTAACATACCAGTACCAAAGGAACTTCAGATTGTCAATTGTAAACAGCATCCAGAATCAAGTTACGTAATGTCTATGCTTTTTATTATTTTAATAAATGTGTGTGAAAATTAATCAATTTCTGTCTAAAGTTGGTCACCGTCAATCTGCTACTCTAAGCGTGCAAGTGGCATTTCTACCGTCTGACCTAATGGCAGAAGATAGACACTCCACGATTAGACCACGAGGCATGTTGCTGACACTCGCCTACTTCGTTAGAGCGACAAGTCAAATAATCTGATGGTGTGTGTACCGAAGGTCTTACAGTATGCACACAACACATTTTTAATATGTTCTATCCGGAGACCATTCGAAACGGGGCATATGTCCATATGAAAGTATTTGCTTCAGATGAGCGTCTCAGTCACATACCTGAATATTGTCCGCCTGCTTAGCTGGGTGGCCGGTTCGGTCAGATTTAGCTACCCTCTCTAATAAAAAAAACTGAGTTAATAGATCAAAGACGAACTGAAACGGGTGTCTTGGAACGTCCGCCCCGAGCAGATACAACGAACTAAAACGAACAAAATGAGAGTAAAATAAAAAAAGGTGGTAACATACTTGCCCCCCACGCAAGCGGGCCGGATTCGATTCCCGGCCGGGTTGGAGATTTTTACCGCTCTGGGACTGGGTGTTGTGTTGTCTTCATCATCATTTCATCCTCATCACTGGCGCGCAAGTCACCCAATGTGGCGTCGAATGAAATATGACTTGCACTTGACGGCCGAACTTCCGTGAATAGGGCCTCTCAGCTAACGATGCTATACGCTCATTTCCATTTTTACCTGAATATTGACCATTCTTCCTGCGACAACCGTATAAATACCATATTTAGAGACGTTTTACGTATCCTTATTTCCAGAATAACCACAAAAGATGCTTTATAAATAAAAACGAAACGCATCTGGTGAAAAATACTTTGCAAGTGAGACTTCCTGGTAGACTGAAACCGTCTGCTGGACTAAGACTCGAATGCGGGACCCTTGTCTTTCACGGACAAATGCTTCCAGAAAGTTTCACATCCGCGCACATCCCGCTGCAGAGTGAAAATTTCATTCTGGAACCCTCCCAGGCTGTGGCTAAGCCATGACGCCACAACATCATCTCTTCAAATGTTCCAGTGTGTGTGAAATCTTATGGGACTTAACTGCTAAGGTCATCAGTCCCTAAGCTTACACACTACTTAACCTAAATTATCCTAAAGACAAACACACACACCCATGCCCGAGGGAGGACTCGAACCTCTGCCGGGATCAGCCGCACAGTCCATGACTGCAGTGCCTCAGACCGCTCAGCTAATTCCGCGCGGCATCTCTCTTCCAGGAGTGCTAGTTCTGCAACTTTCGCAGGAGAGTTTCTGTGAAGTTTGGAGGGTAGGAGACGAGGTATTGGCGGAAGTAAAGGTGTGAGGACGAGTTGTGAGTCGTGCTTAGGTAGTTCTGCTGGTAGGGCACATGCCAGAGAAAGGCAATGGTCCCGAGTTCGAGTCTCGGTCCAGCACACACTGTAGTGTGCTAGATAGTTTCATATCGGCGCACACTCCGCTGCCAAGCGAAAATTCATTCTTTCATTATTTGTAGTAAGTTTAATACCGAAAAACCAAAAATAAGTGGTGCAGGTTTCAAAACAGCTGCTGCGGAAGATGGCCATGGCAATAAACATAAAAAGAAATTTACCTTCTAAGTTAAATAGCAGAAATGAAATGAAATGATTGTATAGCACTGATGGCCGGGAGTCCCCACCTGGGGAAATCCGGCCGCAGAGTTGCACATCTTTTGAGTTGACGCCACGCTCGGCGACCTCCGTGTCGATGATGCGATAGAATATCTTCACAAAGTCCGGCAAGTGGAAGAACTGTGGGAAGAGGTGAGCAGCGCAACCGGCACAGCTCTGAAACTTGAAGTTATACACCTAACTAACACTGCTGTCAGCGAATAGTTCATGTAAAACTACAGTTTACTTTAGCTCTCTGACGGATTCCTTAATAACCAGTGCTTTGTCACTTTGCACTGACTGTTTTTGCATTACATCATGATTCGCTAAAACGCATGCAGCGGTAATTCATTCGTGTTACACGGATGTTATTTTAGGACTGCTACGGTACTGTAAGATTTTTATGAAATAATATACAGGGGCTGGCCTGTGTGACCGAGCGATTCTAGGCGCTTCAGTCTGGAACGGCGAGACAGCTACGGTCGCAGGTTCGAATCCTGCCTCGGGCATGGACGTGTGTTATGTCCTTAGGTTTAAGTAGTTCTAAGTATAGGGGACTGATGAAGTCAGATGTTAAGTCCCATAGTAATTAGAGCCATTTTTTGAATAACACTGTATTGCCGTGCACTACGACAGGCACTGCCGGAACAGTTTAATACTACCCATTATGAATGACTTTTGTTAGAGACAAAATGTTCGCAGACACTTCCTGGCAATGCTAGAACGCCGGCCGCTGTGGCCGAGCGGTTCTAGGTGCTTCAGTCCGAAACCGCGCTGCTACTGCGGTCGCAGGTTCGAATCCTGCCTCGGGCATGGATGTGTGTGATGTCCTTAGGTTAGTTAGGTTTAAGTAGTTCTAAGTTCTAGGGGGCTGATGACCTCACCAGTTAAGTCCAATAGTGCTCAGAGCCATTTGATCCATTTAATATACAGGGTGTTTCAGAAGTGATGGTCAATAATCACACATGGAAAGTACAGGCCAAAAATAGGTAAGAAGATCAAACAAACTTGGATCCACAAATCAACCGATGGCGAGGTACAACACATATTCTGTTGCGGCCATCACTTTATAGGAACACATGGCATCGCTAAACGTTAAATTAGGTGTTCGAAAGTTGTCCATGCGGCTGAATGCAACATTGAACTCGTCTGTGAAATGAGTTGCGAATCCTCTCAGGCAGTCCTGGGGAATTCTGTAAATGCTGGAAGGCTGCTACAATCGCCGAGCGTAATTCCTCGAGAAAGTTGACCTCGGTAGCGTATATCAGGCTTTTGACATGACCCCACAGACATAACTCCATGGGATTTAAATCCGGAGACCTTGGAGGCCATGGCACAGGCCCTCCTCTACCTATCCAATGTTGACCGTAAGTCCGAGTTAGAAGCCGGCGCACTCGTAAATGAAAATGTGCTGGAACACCGTCATGCATGAACCACATGTTCAGGCGTTGGTTCAGTGGGACAACATCATGTACATCTGCAAGTACAGTCCGCAGAAACCGCATGTACTGCTGTCCGGTTAGTCTCTGTGGTAGGAAGTGTGGTCCAGTTATGCGGTTTGGGAGCAGTCCTGTCCAGACGTTCAACGAATAACGTTGCTGATGTCGTGATACGTGTGTTTCATTAGGATTGACATCGGCCCAAATGTGACGGTTACGGTAGTTAAAAATACCTCCAAGGGTAAATACAGCTTCATCCGTGAACAGAATACTGCTTACAAACAGGGGATTCAGGGTACACTGTTGTTGCACCAATGGGCAGAAATTCTGTCTAAGAAGGAAGTCTGCATTATTGAGGGCTTTCAGTCGCTGGAGAAGCGATATGGATAGAGTACTTGCCGATGTAGAATCCACCGCATGCTGCTATGACTCAGGACACGCTCTTTGGTAACAATCCTCCTTGTTGAAGTACTCGGACGTTCGCGTACTGTGCGTAATAATCTTTCCACAACATCAGGTATTATGGGTCAGGGTCGACCTTCTCATGGTGTGCGAAACTCTAAGGCGCTGACGTAACCGGCTAAATGCGCGCCTGTCGGGCTGCCTGCGGAGAGGAAAAGCTTCTTCACATAACCCTGCAGTCTCAAGGGCACTGCCATTCTCTTTGCCATACAAAAAGTGCATGTCAGCGTACTCTTCATTAGTGTAACGACTGTCCATGGTGCTTTCACGTTCGTAATTGATAGCGAAGCCGGTAGGGCACAATGCACGAAGGGGAAATGGAAGTACACTCCTGGCCATTAAAATTGCTACACCACGAAGATGACGTGCTATAGACGCGAAATTTAACCGACAGGAAGAAGATGCTGCGATATGCAAATGATTAGCTTTTCAGAGCATTCACACAAAGTTCGCGCCGGTGGCAACACCTACAACGTGCTGACATGACGGAAGTTTCCAACCGATTTCTCATACACAAACAGCAGTTGACCGGCGTTGCCTGGTGAAACGTTTTTGTGATGCCCCGTGTAAGGAGGAGAAATGCGTACCATCACGTTTCCGACTTTGATAAAGGTCAGATTGCAGCCTATCGCGATTGCGGTTTATCGTATCGCGACATTGCTGCTCGCGTTGGTCGAGATCCAATGACTGTTACCAGAATATGGAATCGGTGGGTTCAGGAGGGTAATACGGAACTCCGTGCTGGATCCCAACGGCCTCGTATCACTAGCAGTCGAGATGACAGGCATCTTATCCGCATGGCTGTAACGGATCGTGCAGCCACGTCTCGATCCCTGAGTCAACAGATGGGGACGTTTGCAAGACAACAACCACCTGCACGAACAGTTCGACGACGTTTGCAGCAGCATGGACTATCAGCTCGGAGACCATGGCTGCGGTTACCCTTGACGCTGCGTCACAGACAGGAGCGCCTGCGATGGTGTACTAAACGACGAATCTGGGTGCACGAATGGCAAAACGTCATTTTTTCGCATGAATCCATGTTCTGTTTACAGCATCATGATGGTCGCATCAATGTTGGGCGACATCACGGTGAACGCACATTGGAAGCGTGTATTCGCCGCGCCGGATTAGCCGAGCGGTCATCGGCGCAGCAGTCATAGACTGTGCGGCTGGTCTCGGCGGAGGATCGAGTCCTCCCTCGGGCATGGGTGTGCGTGTTTGTCCTTAGGATAATTTAGGTTAAGTAGTGTGTAAGCTTAGGGACTGATGACCTTAGCAATTAAGTCCCATAAGATTTCACACATATTTGAACATATTTTATGGAAGCGTGTATTCGTCATCGCCATACTGGCGTATCACCCGGCGTGATAGTATGGGGTGTCATTGGTTACACGTCTCGTTCACCTTTTGTTCGCATTGACGGCACTTTAACAGTGGACGTTACATTCCAGATGTGTTACGACCCGTGGCTCTACCCTTCATTCGATCCCTGCGAAATCCTACATTTAAGCAGGATAATGCACGACCGCATGTTGCAGGTCCTGTACGGGCCTTTCTGGATACAAAAAATGTTCGACTGCTGCCCTGGCCAGCACATTCTCCAGATCTCTCACCAATTGAAAACGTCTGGTCAATTGTGGCCGCGCAACTGGCTCGTCACAATACGCCAGTCACTACTCTTGATGAACTGTGGTATCGTGTTGAAGCTGCAGGGGCAGCTGTACCTGTACACGCCACCCAAGTTCTGTTTGACTCAATGCCCAGGCGTATCAAGGCCTTTATTACGGCCAGAGGTGGTTGTTCTGGGTACTGATTTCTCAGGATCTATGCACCCAAATTGCGTGAAAATGTAATCACATGTCAGTTCTAGTATAATATATTTGTCCAATAAATAACCGTTTATCATCTGCATTTCTTCTTGGTATAGCAATTTTAATGGCTAATAGTGTAGTTGCGCATGCGCAAACAAACAGTCTATCCCAAACCTTGTGATACCAACGTAAACAATGCGTTATCCAGGGGCGTTTACAGTTGGTTCGCAATTCGAATTAATGCGATACCTCGCGCAACGATTGATTTTCGGACCCATGTTTATTGGAGCTTTTGAGCTACTTTTGGCCTGTATTTTCGACGTGTGAATTATTGACCATCACTTCTGAAACGTCCTGTATATACTGCAAAGTCACTTGTTACTAATATTACTGAAACGACGCATTTGTTTGATTTTGTGAATTGTTATAACCTGATGTCCTTACAAATTGGACATGAATCTTTCCTTTCTGTCTTGTTACGTGACCACTGATACTGATTTTTTTTTTTTTTGTTTACATCACAGACACAGCAACGTGACTGGCATATGGGCAAGGATATTTGTGTTTTAATAGAGCTACCGCATAGATTTTACGCGCGTCAACAAACTGTGTGGTTCACGAACCAAATACAGCCGACAAGTGTCTTTGAAGACCCCTGAGAGCGCAAGATAACGTTAACTATTTAGTCCCCTGTGCCGACGGCGCCCGCCCGCGTCCAGGGCAACTTTAGCTGCCTCGTACCGTGTGACGACGGCGTAAGAGCTCAGAATTCCAGTGCGACCAACTGACGTGCGCAACAAATACCTCTGAAATTTCCCAGAGTCTCTGGGATGCTATCTGCTAGCAGTCGAAGATAACTTTGGAAAGTTATAAAGTGCAGGAGAAGGAAAAGAAGAAGAAGAAATAGAAGTAGTGCAAAATTCTCCTCGAACGAAATGGTCAACTTCGAGAGAGAGGCATGTCTTACACCCAAACCTCCAGATGTCTGACATTCAGGTATGTCCCAAACGTTGTACGTCGATAGAGTGTCAACCAAAACTCCGATTTAGTTCGTACTATGTGCTGTCGTCTAGGAGAACGGGCGTAAACGTTAATTAAAAAGTAACACCAGAACTACGGAGCACAGGAAAATTTTAACAGTGATTACCTGATAATTATAACTTCCGCGGGAAAGTTGATAGAGCGCTAGCTCGTGGTACCAAGGGTCCTGGGTTCATATCCCAATGATTACAATTTTTTACTGTATTGTGCGTGAGAGTGTTATCTGGGACTGTTAATCCTTCCACACGTGTGACGAAGTTGTTTCTGTATTCTACTCTTCCGATTGTTTATGCTTATTCAGTGAAACTGCAAATGCACCAGCTGCTTCACCGCGAGTGGTGTCTGTTCTGTCGCACATGTCCGACAAAATACCACATCTATCTAGACAAATGTACTCTACAGGTCTGCTGCTTTCGACAAACGAAGCGATAGCAGACTGCCAAAAGAACATTGCTACAAACTCCGAAAAGTCCTTTTACCTGTTGGGAAAATGTTCTCCTGTATAACAGTTTCACACGTAAACATTTAAAACGAATTGTCATCACTTGAGCCGCGCGGGATTAGCCGAGCGGTGAGACCGCTACGGTCGTAGGTTCGAATCCTGCCTCGGGCATGGATGTGTGTGATGTCCTTATGTTAGTTATGTTTAAGTAGTTCTAAGTTCTAGGGGACTGATGACCTCACTGTTAAGTCCCATAGTGCTGAGCCATTTGAACCATTTGAACTACGTCGGTGTTTTGGTCGATAATGAATCGACATACACCGTTTGGTACCTATCTGAGTCTGTGACATCCGGAGGTTTGGATGTTTGAGAGAATAACAAATTGCAGTTTTCGGAGGGGTTAAGAAAATGGCCATTAAGGAGAGAATCCAACTACACTGAAGAGCCAAAGAAACTGGTACACCTGCCTAATATCGTGTAGGGGTCCCGCGAGCATGCAGAAGTGCCGCAACACGACCTAGCATGGACTCGACCAATGGCTGAAGTAGTGCTGGAGGGAACTGACACCATGAATCCTACTGGGCTGTCCATAAATCCATAAGAGAACGAGGGGGTGGAGATCTCTTCTGAACAGCAGGTTGCAAGGCATCCCAGATATGCTCAATAACGTTCAAGTCTGAGGAGTTCCGTGGCCAGTGGAAGTGTTTAAACTCGAAGAGTGTTCCTGGAGCCACTCTGTAGCAATTCTGAATGTGTGGGGTGTCGAATTGTCCTGCTGGAATTGCCCAAGTCCGTCGGAATGCGCAATGGACATGAATGGATGCAGGTGATCGGACAGGATGCTTATATACGTGCCACCTGTTAGAGTCGTATCTAGACGTATCAGGGGTCCCATATCACACCAACTGCACACACCCCACACCATTACAGAGCCTGTAAGGTGCCTCTTACGTGAGGAAAACGTTTTTAACCGGTTTTAATCAATTATTCTCTCTTATTGATGTATTCACGATAGTTAGGAAATGCTGTAGTTCGTAGCCGGCCATGAGTCGGAGAGCATTTCCCACGCTGGCTGGCTAGATGACGAAGCGACCGTATGTCGCGCGTAGTGGGGTGGGGCCCGGCGCTGGACCGTAGCAACAAGCGTTAGCCTGGGAAATATACATGATGGGAAGTACCGCCATCTTGGCTCCAAAGTCACCGATTTTGTTTATTTGTGTTTAATAATTAAAGTCATTTATGACAACATGAATAGTAGGAGGAGCCTCTGGATGTTTAAAACTATTTATCATAATTTTGCCTCGTTAAAATTCACACCCGTTCATTAACAAATGCATATGTTATTAAGTACGAACTTGGTCGGAAATCCACGAACTATGACGAAACTAGTAAGAGATATGGATTTCGCGCCAAAGTTAAGAACTCTTCCTGTCTTGTTCGATGGTAGCCATGCTCTCGGTTACAAGTAGTTTGTGACATGAGTGTTTCATTATTGATCTAGTAGAAATAAAAATGATACTGCGGCATTCTGAATGTTAATGTCGAGTAAATAGCTACCCCAAAGTTGATCGACAGCAATTTCAGATAATTAGCTTCCACCGACAGAGACATCCAATGCGCCAATGAAGAATCTGCACGGGACGACATTTACGAGAGCTGCACCGCGCACAGGTAGGAGGAAATCCGACGACACGACCCACCAAGGCGGATCAAGGAAGGTCCGACTTACACTCGCAAATTCCGGGTGGAAATGCTGACCAGTCATTCTGTACGTCAGATATACCACCCTCTACGGACTCGCGGCTAAGCTGAGTAATAACAGTATCAGTTTAGAAGCGAGGGGATCTTGCAAGCCTCCATCAGCTTGAACAGTCCCCTATCGACATACTGGGTCCGTGGACTCATGAGGTTGTCTCCATACACGTACACGTCCATCCGCTCGATACAATTTGAAACGAGACTCGTCCGACCAGGCAACAGTCATTAACAGTCCAACGGGAAAACCCTAACTTCATCACTGCCTCGGAGATGGTGTGTCCCATCGCTCGTGCGCCGGCTATAACACCTCGTTGAAACTCACTTACATCGTGATAACCTGCCATTGTAGCACCAGTAACCGATGTAACAACTGCGCCAGACACTTGTTGTCATACATAGACATTGCCGACCGCAGCACCGTATTCCGCTTGTTTACATACAGGGTGAAAAGTATTTAAACCGACAAACTCTGGGAGGTTGTAGAGGACATCAAAACAAATATTTTTCCCTAATGTCATTTTTTTTCTACGAGGATTATTAAAACCGTTGGAGGCCGTATTACGTTCTTCAGTTGATAGAGGCCGTTTTACGATCTTCAGTAGTTAGATGCCGTATTACGCTCTTCAGTTGCAGGCAACTGCTGTCCACCAGTGTAGTAGTGGATTGTGTCTGTTTACTAATGCAGCGATACACCTGGAAAGAGTACACTGACATGCTTGGTGCGTACTACGTAGCGCACCACAACGGACGAGCTGCACAGCGGGTTTATCAACAACAATATCCTAATCGCCTTATCCCGCGTCATACGACGTTTGCCGCTGTGTACCAACGTCTGCGTGAGACCGGGTCATTTAGCAGATAATCTGGACAGGGATGCCGTCGCACGGTAAGAACGCTCCAATTTGAGGAAGCTGTCTTGCAACATGTGGAGCAGGATCCTTCAATCAGCACTCGTGCAATTGCACGTAACATGGGGACGAATCAGACGAATGTAATAACAGTCCTTCGAGAGCAGTTGTTACGTCCATTTCACTTACAGTGTGTCCACAACCTGGAACCAGTTGATTACCCACCCAGAGCACAGATTTCGCAGTGGTACCTGGAACGCCGACCGCGGTTGTCTAGCGGTTCTGGCGCTGCAGTCCGGAACCGCGGGACTGCTACGGTCGCAGGTTCGAATCCTGCCTCGGGCATGGGTGTGTGTGATGTCCTTAGGTAAGTTAGGTTTAAGTAGTTCTAAGTTCTAGGGGACTTATGACCTAAGATGTTGAGTCCCATTGTGCTCAGAGCTATTTTTTTGGTACCTGGAACAGTGTGAAATGCATCCTACATTTCCTTCCTCTGTGTTGTTTACCGATGAAGCAACGTTCGGGCGTGATGGAGTCTTCAACATGTACAGTTCGCAAGTTTGGAGTGAGGATAACCGACATGCCACAGTTACTAGCGCTCATCAAGTGCGGTTCTTCGTTAGTGTGTGGGGCGGTGTTGTTGGAGACTGTTTAATTGGGCCTTATCTGCTACCTAGTTATTGTCTCTCGGTCATAAAAAAATGGAAAAGTGTTTGTTGGTTTAGTTAATTCGTCGCCAGAGAAATCTTCCTCTACCGGTTTAAATACTGCTCATAGGAAAAAATGACATTGGGCAAAAATATTTGTTTTGATGTCCCCAACAACCCCCCAGAGTTTGTTGGTTTAAATACTTTTCACCCTGTATATTTGTATTTGAATACGCATGCCTATACCAGTTACCTTGGCGCTTCAGTGTAAAAGGGGACTACGTTGAAGCCTAAGTAATTCGCCTTTGGAAAGGCCGGTATTACACTATCAAATTTCTTTGTCAGAGATTTGATCAAAGATGTGATCAAATATTCCGTCAAATATATTTGACAAAGATCTTTGACGTAGCGCTAGAAGGGGTATTACACTGTCATCATATTTTTCGTCAATGTTCAAGATGGCTGACAACAACAACTTGTTATTAACCGCAGCAGTTGCATGTACCACAATTGCACTGTGTGCACATGTGAAAGAGAAGCGGGGGGAAAAAAGGAAACATACCTGGGTGAAGCCGTGGGTTTTACGACGACACGATAAAAGCATTCAACTAAACATGTTACGTGAGCTTATAGTGGAGGACGTGAAGTCGTACATCAATTACTTAAGAATGGATGAGCATACATTTCTGTATGTGCTCAATGAAGTATATCCTCAATCACAAAGCACAATATTCACTTAAGAACTTCTACATCTGCAGAAGACAGGCTCACTGTAACACTCCGATTCCTTGCTACAGGAGAGGGTTAGGTTAGGTTAGGTCAGGTCAGGTCTCCAAACTTCTTAATCTATTTTTGTATTCAGCGTGCCTCACATTGTAAAGCGCCTCATCAGCTTCATACATCTCTATTAATTTTGTAGTTGTCGGTACACACCAATTGTATTTACCGGCAATGTTTATAAAAACTGCTGCAGCGATGCTAGCACTCCATGTGGTAACATGTCACATTGCAGTGAACAGAAGACAAGCGCCTTCTTTGATCAAATCTACAGTGAGGCCCTAGATTTGATCAAATATTGGACGACATTTGACAAAGTTCCCTATTACACCATCAAATATCTTTGACAAATATATTGGACAAAGATATTTGACAAAGAAATTTGATGGTGTAATACCCGCCAAAGAATGATGCCGCCTTTGGACGACAGTGGCGGGCCTCATCAGCTTCATACATCTCTATTAATTTTGTAGTTGTCGGCACACACCAATTGTATTTACCGGCTATGTTTATAAGAACTGCTGCAGCGATGCTAGCGCTCCATGTGGAAACATGTCACATTGAAGTGAGCAGAAGACAAGCGACTTCTTTGATAAAATCTACAGCGAGGCCCTAGATTTGATCAAATATTGGACGACATTTGACAAAGTACCCTATTACACCGTCAAATATCTTTGACAAATATATTGGACAAAGATATTTGACAAAGAAATTTGATAGTGTAATAATCGCCAAAGATTGATCCGCCTTCGGATGACAGAGGCGGGCCTACACTGGCCGCTCGCACGTGGACAGCACGTGCTGCATTGGGCAGTAGCCGGCGGCCGCCCGTCTGAACTGCCTGTCCAGCGGGCGAGTGAGTCGTCCGCCACCGACCGTCGGCCGGTCAGACAGACGGACGCGCAGACACAGATACAGACAGATGAATGTCGCAACGGTCAGGCCAGGCGCGGGACGGCGATCGCCGTGGTGGCCGCTAAGTGGGTCGGAAGTGGTCCGGCCGCCAGACGAGCGGCCTTTGCCATACGCCACACTTATCACCGGCGCAGCTGGCGCTGTTTGGGTGGGAAAACGGGAGCAGGCGGCACACCATGTCAGTTCCCAGCTGCCCGGTGGGGCCGAGCCACGCGCGTGCACGTGCGGCGTGCCGCGAGCACGTGCGGCGTGCCGCGAGCACGTGTGCTAGCGGGGACAGCTCGTGCACGACCGCATATAGAGGGAGCCAATTATTGAACTACATGAAAAAAACGAGGATAATGGAATGTAGTCGAATTAAATCGGGTGATGCAGAGGGTATTAGATTAGGAAATGAGACACTTAAAGTAGTAAAGGAGTTCTGCTATTTGGGGAGCAAAATAACTGATGATGGTCGAAGTAGAGAGGATATAAAATGCAGACTGGCAATGGCAAGGAAAGAGTTTCTGAAGAAGAGAAATTTGTTAACATCGAGTATAGATTTAAGTGTCAGGAAGTCGTTTGTGAAAGTATTTGTATGGAATGTGGTCATGAATGGAAGTGAAACATGGACGATAGATAGTTTGGACAAGAAGAGAATAGAAGCTTTCGAAAAGTGGTGGTACAGAAGAATGCTGAAGATTAGATGGGTAGGTCACATAACTAATAAGGAGGTATTGAACAGAATTGGGGAGGAGTTTGTGGCACAACTTGACTAGAAGAAGGGATCGGTTGGTAGGACATGTTGTGAGGCATCAAGGGATCACCAGTTTAGTACTGGAGGGCAGCGTGGAGGGTAAAAATCGTAGGGGGAGACCAAGAGATGAATACACTAAACAGATCAGAAGGATGTAGGCTGCAGTATGTACTGGGAGATGAAGCAGCTTGCACAGGATACGGTAGCATGGAGAGTTGCATCAAACCAGACTCAGGAATGAAGACCACAACAACATGAAAAAATCGTAAAATACTTAGAAACTACGGTGTGCAGACACATTATTCATCATGTAAACGTCACTATAGATATTTGGATTTAGATTATGACATGTTCCATATGCCTGTCACCATTAGCGATGATGTGGCGCAGACGAATAGCGAAATTCTGCATGACCCGCTGAACTGTCGGAACATCGTTGCTGTCCATGACCTCCTGGATGGCTGTCTTCAGCTCAGCAATGGTTTTGAGGTTTTCGCTGTACACCTTGTCTTTAATATAGGGACGGCCGCTGTGGCCGAGCGGTTTTAGGAGCTTCAGTGCGGAACTGCGCTTCTGCTACGGTCGCGGGTTCGAATCCTGCCTCGGGCATGGATGTGTGTGATATCCTTATGTTAGTTACGTGTAAGTAGTTCTAAGTCTAGGGGACTGATGACCTCAAATGTTAAGTCTCATAGTGCTTAGAGCCATTTGAACCATTTCTTTAATACAGCCCCACAGAAAGGAGTCGCATATGTTCAAATCTGGGGATTATGGCGACCAATCGGGGCCCATGCCAGTGGCCTCTGCGGACCCCAGAGCCAGAATGCAGTCCCCAGAGTGCTCCTCCAGGACATCAAACACTTTTTTGCTTCGATGGGCTCCATCTTGCATGAACCACATTTTGTCGAAATCAGGATCCCTTTGGATAATGGGGTTGAAATTATCTTCCAAAACCTTTACGTATAGTTCGGTAGTCACCGTGCCATCAAGAAATATCGCACTGATTATTTCGTGGCTGGACACTGCACACCACGCAGTCACCCGTTGAGGGTGCGGATTCTCAGTCCCCCCACACACCAATTTTGCTTATTGACAAACCCGTCCAAATAAAAGTGGGCTTCGTCGCTAAACCAAACAACACTCACATCCAAGTACTGTTCTTCAGTTCTATGGACAATAATGTTGGCGAAACACAACCTCTGGGGGTTCATGGGTGATGGGTTTGAATTCTGTTTGGGAGGAGATGCAGGTCTTCAATTTGTCGCAGTGTCTCCCTGTTGAATCCCACCTGTTGTGCAGCTCGTGCCTTCTCCATGTTTTCAGATGTTTTCACCCTTTTCGGACGACCAACGTTGCCAACACTGTCACCACAAACACTGACTGTTCTCGCAAACTTGTTAATCACATTCTTGATAGTTAGCACACTTGGACCGGTTGTCTTCAGCTTGAACTCGGTCACAAACTTCTTTTGACCGCAGCTGGGCTCCTATTGCTCGCATAGTAGGCCGCCACAAGCGCTATACGCTCAGGCAGGTTGTACCGCGATATTTTCACGTGCAAGTGGTCGACAATGCAAGGCGCGTGCGGATAAAGGTACTAATTCCCATCATGCCCCGCAGCCACCGTGCAGTTTGAACGTCCTAACGCAAACCGTTCAGTAGTTATGACGATTCATTTCATATAGCTCAATAATTGTCACCCTGTATGATCTCTGGACCCCTGCGCACTAGCGGTAGATATTGCGTCAAAAATAATCCACAAAACTATCATTCTAGAACAGTTTTCCTACCGCAGAATTTCAGGTTTATTATTTAATCGTATAAAATTAAACTTACATTTATCCATATTCTATGGAACAGATTAGGTGACTGTACTATTAATTTATGATATAATTTTTTTGCTCCTCTAGTCACTTTGTACTAATAGTTGCCAGAACGACGTGTTTCGGCAGCATGCTGCCATCATCAGCTCCACATGTAACTGAAATGCACCTGATGATAGCAGCATGCTACCGAAACGCGTCGTTCTGATAGGTAGTATAACGTGACTCAAGCAGTAAAAAGTTGATACGTAAGTTTATCAAATTATACTACGCCGCTTACGATATAATTAATTGATGAAATTTAAAAAATAACAACATGTGAAAGCATTAAAGTATTCAACATCACTGATTAACAATGCTATGAATAATTATACTTTTAAAAGAAAAAGAATAATTGGCTTGGATTCACGTCCTTGCAAAAACCAGTGTTCCAATTTTAAACAGAACATGTGATTATAACCAAATATGTTTGTTACTCATTTGGGTTGGGTTGGGTTGGATTGTTTGGAGGAGGAGACCAGACAGCGTGGTCATCGGTCTCGTCGGATTAGGGAAGACGGGGAAGGAAGTCGGCCGTGCCCTTTCACAGGAACCATCCCGGAATTTGCCTGGAGCGATTTAGGGAAATCATGGAAAACCTAAATCAGGATGGCTGGACGTGGGATCGAACTGTCGTTCTCCCGAATGCAAGTACAGTGTGCTAGCCACTGCGCCACCTCGCTCGGTGTTACTGAGTTGCTAAAAAAGATAAGTACCAAAACCAAGCAAGTTTTACTTATATCTGGTTCCAATAAATACTTTCCTGTTCGTGCAGATGGTTGCTGTCTTGCAAACGTCCCCATCTGTTGACTCAGGGATCGAGACGTGGCTGCACAATCCGTTACAGCCATGCGGATAAGATGCCTGTCATCTCGACTGCTAGTGATACGAGGCCGTTGGGATCCAGCACGGCGTTCCGTATTACCCTCCTGAACCCACCGATTCCATATTCCGCTAACAGTCGAGACCAACGCGAGCAGCAATGTCGCGATACGATAAACCGCAATCGCGATAGGCTACAATCCGACCTTTATCAAAGTCGAAAACGTGATGGTACGCATTTCTCCTCCTTACACGAGACATCACAACAACGTTTCACCAGGCAACGCCGGTCAACTGCTGTTTGTGTATGAGAAATCGGTTGCAAACTTTCCTAATGTCACCACGTTGTAGGTGTCGCCACCGGCGCGAACCTTGTGTGAATGCTCTGAAAAGCTAATCATTTGCATATCACAGCACCTTCTTCCTGTCGGTTAAATTTCGCGACTGTAGCACGTCATCTTCGTGGTGTAGCAATTTTAATGGCCAGTGGTGTAGATTTGAAAGCATAACAACGGGTAATGGGATTGTGACTGACTGCTATGTACCTCTCCTTCCATACCATTGTAAAAATGCCTAAAGTTCTTCCAAAAAGTCAATAACCTGACGGCCCTCATTATCCACCTGCCGCCTGCAGTAAAAGAAGCTGTGAACGGCCAGCGTAAGGTAGGCTAACCATCTACTTCTTTTCCTTCTGCCTTTGTTCCGCATCGGCACGGGGTCGGTATGGTTACGAGCGGATTTCGCATAGGTAATTTAAAGGATGGCCAGATGCACTTCCGTCCCCCCCCCACCCCCCCTTTAGCCACTTGTACCCGAGCTGTCGGCGAGTGATGTTATTCGTTTAAAATGACCGAAACTTCTGTAAATGTTTGCGAATCGTCTGAGGCAGAACTTCTTTATGGGGCCAGTGTTCAACTAGTAGGATGTTGAAAACCACCTAAAAATTCCCTTCCAAGCTGACGGGCACACACACTCTCGCCGTCAGTCCGGCGGATGGATTCTATCCGGGATCGGCGCACTGCCCGTCCAAGAAACGATGCTTTAAAGCACACGGCCATCCGAGCGAGTCAGCGTTAGGGGTCCGTGCTTCTGAACTATATTCTGCCAATATTCGTTGTATCTCACTGGAAAAGCGTTACCCTAACACTGACCATAGCTGCTCTTCATATCTACATCACTGTCTTTATTTTAGTGGCCATGATTTGGCACGAATGTTATAAACCTTTCAATAGTGATGTATTTTTCTGAATATTTGGAAATTAAAGTAGGTTCATCAACGTGAACTTCGTCCAGGGTTGAGTCTAATGATAAGGTGTGCTTGATTCGAGACATAACTTCACTGAAATCCCGTTTGCCAGTGTGTTGCACTGTTTTCTCAGAAATCGTTCGTGAAAGGTAGTTTGTGTAATCACTTCTGTGTATTCTTCTATTTCCTCATTACTTCTCAGCCTATAAGTTTTCCCATCAGTAATTTTGGAGCCTAATATTTTCCTAATAATCTTTCTTTTTTTTCTTTTTCTTAAATACCCCTCTTTCATTTAGAATTAAAGTTTCTGCTCCATGAAGACACTCAGGTTTGATTGCAGTGCTGTAATGCCTAAATTTAGTGACTTTAGAAAGCGAACTTCGACTTAGTTTGTAGCTTTTTCCAGACCGTTTTCTTGTATGATTTCCCCCAAGTATTCAAACTGAGAAACCGTTTTCATTTTTCCATATTTCTTGTTCAAAAACTTCGGTGCTTGTTTGTTGTACTTCGTATGTTCCGTTTTTTTCGAATGATATTTGTGGTCCTACTTTTTCCGCAACTTCTTTAAGAATTTCAATTTGTTTTTGAACTTTTGTAATATCCCTAGTTAAAATTGCCAGATCAGCTGCAAAGGCGACGCAATCTACGCTAATACTACTTCTACCGAACTTGATTGCTTGATTTATATTATGGATTGATTTATATTTTGACTCGAATTTTGCTCTCGCCATACCTTTACCAAAACACAGTTACACAATAGTGGGGAGAGTCCATCCCCCTGTCTACCACCAGTCTTTATATCAAATGGTTCAGAAATTTCTCCCACGAATTTAACTTTAGAGCTAGTGTCGATTAACGTTTCCTTAATCGGTGTCAGACTTTTATTACCCAACGCTCGTTCCTTTAAAATTTGGAAAACAGATTGGCGATCAACTCAGTTGTAGGCCTTTTACAATCCAGAAATGTACGTACAAAATTACTACTATAAATCATTTGGCGCCTAAGGACTAATTTTAAATTAAGAATTTGTTCCGGACAGGATGTGTTTGGTCCAAAACCTGCCTGGTGTTCACCAGTTTTGGGTTCTAACTGTTCTTGGACTCTATCAAATAAACACCGAGAGACATTGTCGTATGTGACTGGGAGAAGAATGATTCCTCGGTAATTATTAACATCGTTTCTATCCCCTTTTTTATGCAATGGGTGAATTAGGGCAGTTTTCCAGTCCTTGGGTATATTCTCAGCTTGCCAGATATGTATTTACTATATTACTGGCGGTAATATTAACTGAAGGAATATATGTATCTGAATTGCTTGAAAATAAAAAAGTAAAAAGAATTTAAAAGAAGAACGAGTACTAGACCGATAAAATGTGACAGTAAGAGGCATTTAAAATGTGGTAAATAAGAGGACTAAGGGCAGAGCCGGCCGGAGTGGCCGAGCGATTCTAGTCGCTTCAGTCTGGAACCGCGCGACCGCTACGGTCGCATGTTCGAATCCTGCATCGGGCATGGATGTGTGTGATGTCCATAGGTTTGTTAGGTTTAAGTAGTTCTAAGTTCTAGGGGACTGATGACCTCAGCAGTTAAGTCCCATAGTGCTCAGAGCCATTTGAACCATTATTGACTAAGGGCAGAAAGAAACAGTTACAATGAACACGGCACACCCAGTATATGCTGTGGAAAGGCATCCAGACAAGTTACCTTTGTACCTCTCCTATAACCCACACAGTTTGTGTGTGACAGGAAACAGCTACTAAAAGCCGTGTGGAGTGTTTACAGCACCGTTTTGCACGTCTCAAGGGATTCGGTGCCGCGCGGGATTAGCCGAGCTGCAGTCATGGACTGTGCTGCTGATACCGGCGGAGGTTCGAGTCCTCCCTGGGGCATGGGTGTGTGTGTTTGCCCTTAGGATAATTTAGGTTAAGTAGTGTGTAAGCTTAGGGACTGATGACCTTAGCAGTTAAGTCACATAAGATTTCACACACATTCGTCTAGCTTTGACGAGAGTCCAATTAGAAGCTCTCTTTGTGCACAGCTGAGCAATGCGCGCTCGTGACTGGACCTCTCGTTCCCGCCTCACCTCTGTCCCGCTGCCGGCGTCCTCACACTCCTCCCAGCTGTCCGCCCCCGCAAATTCTTCATCCCGCTCGAGTCGTCGCAGCGGCGGTTGCGAGACGTCTCCGTCCACTGCGACGGCTCTCCTAACGACTTCTGCGGATGGCCGTCAGTGTTTCTTTGGGAATTCTGGGCGTGCTATCTCCTTCGCTGCGCCATTAATCTCGTCTCGTAACAAGAACGCTGCATGTTGCCGTGGATGGACAGTCGTCTTCACACACTAAAGCAACATCTGATGATCCCCTGGGAAATACATTGAGACCTAATGCTGTTCGTGTTATACACTAATAACTCCGCGGACAGTACTATTTGACCCTCCAACTTCTCTCACAGCTAATGCAGTTATCTACACTACTGGCCATTAAAATTGCTACACCACGAAGATGACGTGCTATAGTCGCGAAATTTAACCGACAGGAAGAAGATGCTGTGATATGCGAATGATCAGCTTTTAAGACGATTCATACAAGGTTGGCGCCGGTGGCGACACCTACAACGTGCTGACATGAGGAAAGTTTCCAACAGATTTCTCATACACAAACAGCAGTTAACCGGCGTTGCCTAGCGAAACGTTGTTGTGATGCCTCGTGTAAGGAGCAGAAATGCGTACCATCACGTTTCCGACTTTGATAAAGATCGGATTGCAGCCTATCGCGATTGCGGTTTATCGTATCGCGACATTGCTGCTCGCGTTGGTCGAGATCCAATGGCTGTTACCAGAATATGGAATCGGTGGGTTCAGGACAGTAATACGGAACGCCGTGCAGGATCCCAATGGCCTCGTATCACTAGCAGTCGAGATGACAGGTATCTTATCCGCATGGCTGTAACGGATCGTGCAGCCACGTCTCGATCCCTGAGTCAACAGATGGTGACGTTTGCATGACAACAACCATCTGCACGAACAGTTCGACGACGTTTGCAGCAGCACGGACTTTCAGCTCGGAGACCGTGGCTGCGGTTACCCTTGACGCTGCATCACACACACGAGCGCCTGCGATCGTGTACTCCACGACGAACCTGGGTGCACAAATTGCAAAACTTCATTTTTTCGCGTGAATCTAGGTTCTGTTTACAGCATCATGATGGTCGCATCCGTATTTGGCGACATCACGGTGAACGCACATTGGAAGCGTGTATTCGTCAATGCCATACTGGCGGATCACCTGGCGTGATGGTATGGGGTGCCATTAGTTACACGTCTCGGCCACCTCGTGTTCGCACTGACGGCACTTTGAACAGTGGACGTTACATTTCAGATGTGTTACGACCCGTGGCTCTACCCTTCATTCGAACCCTTCGAAACCCTACATTTCAGCAGGATAATGCACGACCGCATGTTCCAGGTCCCGTACGGGCCTTTCTGGATACAGAAAATGTTCGACTGCTGCCTTGGCCAGCTCATTCTCTAGATCTCTCACCAACTGAAAATGTATGGTCAATGGTGGCAGAGCAACTGGCTCGTCACAATACGCCTGTCGCTACTCTTGATGAACTGTGGTATCGTGTTGAAGCTGCATGGGCAGCTGTACTTGCACACGCCATCCAAGCTGTGTTTGACTCAATGCCCAAGCGTATCAAGGCCGTTATTACGGCCAGAGGTGGTTGATCTGGGTACTGATTTCTCAGCATCTATGCACCCAAACTGCGTGAAAATGTGACCACATGTCAGTTCTAGTCTAATATATTTGTCCAATGAATACCCGTTTATCATCTGCATTTCTTCTTGGTGTAGCTATTTTAATGGCCAGTAGTGTATAAGGACGTTCCATAGGGTGAACACTCCAGTAACCTCTGGTTACATCTCAATAAAATATCAACATAGTGAAAAAGCTGAGTCCGCAGTTCGTGTTCGTGCGGTAGCGTTCTCGCTTCTCGCGCCCGGGTTCCCGGGTGGTGTCCTTAGGTTAGTTAGGTTTAAGTAGTTCTAAGTTCTAGGGGACTGATGACCATAGCTGTTAAGTCCCATAGTGCTCAGAGCTGATTGAACCATTGAAAAAGCTGACAACTATCTATTCATGCGACATTAGGTGGAAAGAGCATGTGAAAACTGTGATAGGGAAGGTAAATGGTCGGCTTCGGATTATTGGGAGAATTTTAGGGAGGAGAGGTTCCCCTTTTGAAGGGACCGCATATAGGACGCTGCTGCTCCCTATTCATGAGTACTGCTCGAGTGTATAGGGTCCGTACAAGTCCGGATTGAAGGAATACGTCGAAGCAATTCAGAGGAGGGCTACTAGATTTGTTACCGGTAGGTTCGAACAAAACTTATGTGTTACGGAGATGCTTCGGGAACTCAAATAGGAATCCCTGGAGCGAAGGCAGCGTTATTTTAGAGAAGCACTACTGAGAACATTTAGAGAACGGACATCAAGCTGACTGACGAACGATTATGCTCCCGCCAACATACATTGTGCGGACGGACCACGAAGATAACATACGAGAAATTAGGGCTCATACGGAGGCGTACAGCCAGTCGTTTTTCCCTCGCTCTATTTGCGAGTGGAACAGGAGGGGAAATGTCAAGTAGTGCTACAGGGCACCCTCTGCCACACACCTTACAGTGGCTGCCGGAGAATCTATGTGGATGTAAATATATGGAAAAACTCAAGGTTCTACACTTCATGAAATGTAAAGGCGTTGGATACTCTGACTACAGGAGTAATGAATAACAACTACATCTACAGAATGTCGAAAATGAAGAACTAAAAAGAAAACATCAAAACGAGTGTTCAGTTCCTAGTCTTGTGAACTTTGAAAACAAAATTTCAAATAGCAGTTATAAGAATCGGAACAGAGATAAAAAAGGGAAAAAAAGCATAATATGTAGGTCAATATCCACAAGATCTGCCACTAAACATACGCTGCAAACAATGAAAGCGAAACGCGTATGGCACAAAAGTTGTGTCTCATTCAGTTGTAATTAGACAGTCCTAAAATAAAAATATCGACATACCGTAAATATACGCAACTAAGGACGACAGGACTATAAAACTTGAAAATGGAACAACCACATTTAGTCATCTCATTGAAATACATGGCAGTAATAATGTCTAGAGGCGTGAAGTGGAACGATCGACCCCCACTCCCCAGAAAGCTGTGCGCGTTAACACGAGCTTCTGGGATGCCGGGAGGCGAGCCAGCCTAGGACCGAACCCACCTCGCAAACTGATGACGTGGACTCGTGAGATAGGCAGCCTGGATGTGGATTTCAGGTGGTTTCCCACATGCGACTATGTAAATACCGCGTGGTACCTCTTGTTAGATGCAAGCTACGCAGACATTTTGAAAAAGTGCTCACACCTGAACACGGGGCTTATTGTAGATGCGGGCAGATGGGCTACATAAAGTTCCTTCCCCAGGCAAATGGTGACCTCAGGTACGGCATTAGGCCACCACCTGCCACTGATACTGCCAAAACGCCTATAACAGTGCCGACCCTGTGGGGAAACGGGGCAAGGCAACGAAGAAGAAGATTTAAAGTAGAAGGACCGCGAAGACTCAATCGGAGGTACATTGAAACTTCCTGTCAGATTAAAACTGCAGAGAGCTTCTGCGAAGTTTGGAAGGTAGGAGACGAGGTACTGGCGGAAGTGAAGGGGTGAGAAGGTGTCGTGAGTCGTGCTTGGGTAGCTCAGATGGTGCCGACACGGTAGCTCAGTGTGTTTGGTCAGAGAGCTGGTTGGCCTCTGTAATAAAAAACTGAGTGAAAGGATCAAAAACGAACTTGAATGGATATCATGTGACGTCCACAACGACCAAACACTACGATCAACAACGAACAAAACGCAAAAAAAAAAGATGTTAGAGTACTTGCCCGCGAAAAGCAAAGGTCCCGAGTTCGAGTCTGGGACCGGCACAAAGTTTTAATCTGCTAGGAAGTTACATATCAGCCCACACTCCGTTGCATAGTGAAAATTTTATTCTGGGAGGTAAAGGTCTGAGGAAGACCGCAATTTTATTGAAGAAGAGATTGCATGCAAGACTAGTTACGCAGCCATAATCGAATGCTGTTAGTGTGTATGGGATATACATTGTTTCGTCTCCGTCTAACAGGACACTACGATCGTATACAAATAATGACAGAGCGAATGCTCGCGATGCTCGTCCCACTTGTGAGAGAGTCTAATAGAGGGGCACGAAAATCTTAACTGGAAGATATTCGAAAGAAGGCACCATAAATGTTGTGAGAACCTGTTTAGGGAATTTCAGGCCAGAAGTTCCTCCGACGTACGTGCCCCTTAAACAGCGCAGGTCAAATTAGGCAAATATCAGCTAACTGAAAGGCTTACACGCAATCATTTGTCCCAAGCTGCAACCGTTCGTGGAACGGAAAGGAACCCTAAAGTGTGACGTAATTAAAAACACTCCCTGCTAAACGCATATGTGGAGGTAGATGCGGATGTGGAGTGGAAGTAGACGCCTTAGCGCGCATGAGTCCACCAGATCCCGCGACAGCAGGCATCCACCTGTCGACACGACAGGTCCACAATCGGCCCCAACCGCTTCAGCTCCGAGCCAGCACTATACATGAATCATTTAAATACTCAACTACTGCACCATTTAACTAGTCTTCATGCTTAGCACGACGCGTTTCGAGACTTTATTTTCACTGTCAAGTGAAAATACACTCCTGGAAATTGAAATAAGAACACCGTGAATTCATTGTCCCAGGAAGGGGAAACTTTATTGACACATTCCTGGGGTCAGATACATCACATGATCACACTGACAGAACCACAGGCACATAGACACAGGCAACAGAGCATGCACAATGTCGGCACAAGTACAGTGTATATGCACCTTTCGCAGCAATGCAGGCTGCTATTCTCCCATGGAGACGATCGTAGAGATGCTGGATGTAGTCCTGTGGAACGGCTTGCCATGCCATTTCCACCTGGCGCCTCAGTTGGACCAGCGTTCGTGCTGGACGTGCAGACCGCGTGAGACGACGCTTCATCCAGTCCCAAACATGCTCAATGGCGGACAGATCCGGAGATCTTGCTGGCCAGGGTAGTTGACTTACACCTTCTAGAGCACGTTGGGTGGCACGGGATACATGCGGACGTGCATTGTCCTGTTGGAACAGCAAGTTCCCTTGCCGGTCTAGGAATGGTAGAACGATGGGTTCGATGACGGTTTGGATGTACCGTGCACTATTCAGTGTCCCCTCGACGATCACCAGTGGTGTACGGCCAGTGTAGGAGATCGCTCCCCACACCATGATGCCGGGTGTTGGCCCTGTGTGCCTTGGTCGTATGCAGTCCTGATTGTGGCGCTCACCTGCACGGCGCCAAACACGCATACGACCATCATTGGCACCAAGGCAGAAGCGTCTCTCATCGCTGAAGACGACACGTCTCCATTCGTCCCTCCATTCACGCCTGTCGCGACACCACTGGAGGCGGGCTGCACGATGTTGGGGCGTGAGCGGAAGACGGCCTAACGGTGTGCGGGACCGTAGCCCAGCTTCATTGAGATGGTTGCGAATGGTCCTCGTCGATACCCCAGGAGCAACAGTGTCCCTAATTTGCTGGGAAGTGGCGGTGCGGTCCCCTACGGCACTGCGTAGGATCCTACGGTCTTGGCGTGCATCCGTGCGTCGCTGCGGTCCGGTCCCAGGTCGACGGGCACGTGCACCTTCCGCCGACCACTGGCGACAAGATCGATGTACTGTGGAGACCTCACGCCCCACGTGTTGAGGTATTCGGCGGTACGTCCACCCGGCCTCCCGCATGCCCACTATACGCCCTCGCTCAAAGTCCGTCAACTGCACATACGGTTCACGTCCACGCTGTCGCGGCATGCTACCAGTGTTAAAGACTGCGATGGAGCTCCGTATGCCACGGCAAACTGGCTGACACTGACGGCGGCGGTGCACAAATGCTGCGCAGCTAGCGCCATTTGACGGCCTACACCGTGGTTCCTGGTGTGTCCGCTGTGCCGTGCGTGTGATCATTGCTTGTACAGCCCTCTCGCAGTGTCCGGAGCAAGTATGGTGGGACTGACACACCGGTGTCAATGTGTTCTTTTTTCCATTTCCAGGAGTGTATTTATGTGACTACTTCGTGCGACGTTCCCAAGTGTATCATCCACTCTCTCTTGTACTCTAGTCTTCTTTTTGAGGTTATACTGCAGTCGGAAAACCGAGCGAAATAAATCTTGGGTTTTTTTCACGCTAATGTTAGAATTAGTATTCTTGTCTCACCATTGGCATGTTTGGTTCAAAATGGTTCAACTGGCTCTGAGCACTATGTGACTTGACTTCTGAGGTCATCAGTCGCCTAGAACTTAGAACTAATTAAACCTAACTAACCTAAGGACATCACACACATCCATGCCCGAGGCAGGATTCGAACCTGCGATCGTAGCTGTCGCTCGGCTCCAGACTGAAGCGCCTACAACCGCACGGCCATTCCGGCCGGCGGCAGGTTTAGTTAGCGTACCTTTTGTAAGTAACATTTTGCAAAAAATACCAGATCTCTCTTACAACATTTTACTATACAGTACTTTCACATGCCGTGCGGGGTTAGCCGAACGGTCTAAGGCACTGCAGTCATGGACTGTGCGGCTGGTCCCGGCGGAGGTTCGAGCCCTCCCTCGGGCATGGGTGAGTGTGTTTGTCATTAGGATAATTTAGGTTAAGTAGTGTGTAAGCTTAGGGACTGATGACCTTAGCAGTTAAGTCCCATAAGATTTCACACACATTTTTGAGCACTTTCACCTGGTACCCAACCATCACCTCAGTCTTCTTTATATTTACGTGCACATTATGGTCACCAGCTGGCCCCTTTTCATTTTCATAAGGACGATAGCAGAAAAGAAGACAAAATCAATGGCTTACAAAAACCCTGTCCGAAAAAAATTACGATTAGCAATGGAATAATATATGATTGGTACATAAGTTGGTAGCGTATTTCCATAATTTTAATAAACGGAACAGATACACATAACAATGTCTATACTCATTAATAATATATTCTACTTCACTTTTTACAACAGTCTGCCAGCTCTGTGGTAACTTTTCGATTCAGTGACTGCAAAAATCATTTGACTATGAGGCGAGGATATCTTCGAGCCATGTTGGGAGAGCATTTTCATCCGGAAAGGAAGTTCCTTGAAGATTGTTCGACCCAAAGCGGAAAAGGTAATAATCACAGAGTGCAAGATCAAAACAAAACAGAAACGTTCCGAACTTATGCAACAAGCTAATAGAACAGGTGCCGGCCGGGGTGGCCGAGCGGTTCTAGGCGATACAGTCTGGAACCGCGCGACCGCTACGGTCGCAGGTTCGAATCCTGCTTCGGGCATGGATGTGTGTGATGTCCTTATGTTAGTTAGGTTTAATTAGTTCTAAGTTCTAGGGGACTGATGACCTTAGCAATTAAGTCCCATAGTGCTCAGAGCCATTTATACCATTTGAATAGAACAGGTCAAACATGTTAGCTATTTAGGCTCTGAGCACTATGGGACTCAACTGCTGAGGTCATTAGTCCCCTAGAACTTAGAACTAGTTAAACCTAACTAACCTAAGGACATCACAAACATCCATGCCCGAGGCAGGATTCGAACCTGCGACCAGAGCGGTCTTGCGGTTCCAGACTGCAGCGCCTTTAACCGCACGGCCACTTCGGCCGGCCAGTTATTTAGGTTTCGAGGTAACATATGAGTATGAAGAAGACATAGGGAAGAAGCTGGCAAAGTTAGAGAACACGTGCGAAGAATAAACATATTTTTGAAAAAATAAAACGACGAAAGAAACAAGACTGAAATTTTATAAGATAATGACAGTTGCAATCTTGTTTACCAAAGTGATTAGGTAACATAAAGTAAATGTAGCTTTGCCCACAAACAACAAACTACAACAGAAATTGGTGCCCATTTTAAACAACAACAACAAAAATTCTCAGACTCGGGAATATAGAAAATCACATGAAAAATTTACTCAAGTAAGGACAGACGGGCAGGAACGTTAGTACAGTATACAGTGAACACAACAGTTGTTACAACATAATCACTTCACGAAATCAGTAATAGCAACAAAGATGAACAGCACTGGACACTCATTCAGAAACACAGAAGAAGATCTTAAAATACTCTAGCCGGCCGTTGTATCCGAGCGGTTCTAGGCGCTTCAGTCTGGAACCTCGCTGCTGCTACGGCCACAGGTTCGATTCCTGTCTCGGGCATGGATGTGTCTGATGTCCTTAGGTTAGTTAGGTTTAAGTAGTTCTAAGTCTATGGGACTGATGACCTCAGATGTTAAGTCCCGTAGTGCTCAGAGCCATTTGAACATTTTTTTTCAAATTTCAAATTTGTGTGAAATCTTATGGGACTTAACTGCTACGGTCATCAGTCCCTAAGCTTACACACTACTTAACCTAAATTATTCTAAGGACAAACACAAATACCCATGCCCGAGGGAGGACTCGAACCTCCGCCGGGACCAGCCACACAGTCCATGACTGCAGCGCCTAGACCGCTCGTCTAATCCCGCGCGGCCATTTTTTTTTAATACTCTAATTTCTGTACGTGACAGAAAGCAAGGGGAAAAAATTCTCAATGAGAAACTAGACTGTGAATCAGTTACTTTTTTCACATGTCTCCTGTGTATACAATAGCAATACTAAATTCCATAAATATGTTCATACCTTCCTAGAATCTGCTCAGTAATTGTAAAAAAATAGCATATAAACCATAATTCATAAGCTAAAAGTCAGTAATATTAAGCCTTCCTCTGTTCTAAATCAGTTGCACCTAGGAACATGGGAGCGGCCAACTTCTATTTCCTTTCTGGTCACTAGATGGTTTCCCCAACTTCGTCAGAAGAACACCTTGACCTTCATTCGATAAAGTTACCGCTGCTGTCTCCACAGGCAAACTGGTGAGAAATCTTCGTTTAAAGCTGTACGGTGTCTTTATCTGAAGAACTAACACATGTAGATATTTCAGTGTCATTCTTCAACAAGTAAATGGAAGTCCTTAGCCCGTATCACGAAAACTTAACAGAGAACTACAAAAGTTCTACAGAAAATTGTGACAACATTTACAAACGAACATTGCCTACCAAAGTTTGCAACTGAATTATGTCACGATGCAATGTTGACAGCTACAGCCAGCTTCGGCGCAAGTCAATGGGGCTCGAAAATACGAAGCGAACACATCAGAATGAAACTGTGTCGCACCGAGAGAGGAATATTGCTCGCCGGCCAGTGTGGCCACGCGGCTCTAGGCGCTTCAGTCTGGAACTGCGCGACCGCTACGATCGTAGGTTCGAATCCTGCCTCGGGCATGGATGTGTGTGATATCCTTAGGTTGGTTAGGTTTAAGTAGTTCTATGTTCTAGGGGACTGATGACCTCATAAGTTAAGTCCCATAGTGCTCAGAGCCATTTGAACCATTTTTGAATATTGCTCTGGCTGACGAACGCTATTAACTACAATGCCAGTCGAAGAAGCACACATTGGCTTGTTAAACATTCTCCCCGTTTTCGGTGTCTAGGAGCATCTCATTGGTTGCTCAGATGCAACCTACCAAAAGTAGAAGACTCTACTGAGCAGAACATTACTGACTAGAAACAATTGAACGAATGGATGCAAGCATGCTCACTTGCTGATTGTATACAATGGTACCCATCATGCACAATCGATACGATTGCCTGTTATGATCCGGTACACGGTCACTATATGCTTCGAGCACAGTCTGAATTTCGGCTGAATGTATTACAAGTTTCTATTCTGTGTGGACCGTACTTCATTTACCATATATTGCTCAGCGCTGATCTGCGCTCCCCTTTTGTATGGAAAGAAATTTTCACACATGAATACTACGTGACCACGACATAACTGCACTTGGCCTCCCGTGGTCGCTATCAGAAATACAGAGTGACGTTGCAGTAGAAAAGTACAGCGGCAGCGGTGACTAAGGAAAACACATCACATCGTGAATGCTTTCAAGACAGTCGTGCATTTATACTGCAGCGCCAAAGAACCTTGTGCAGGCATGCGTATTCAAATACAGAGATATGTAAACAGGCAGAATACGGCGCTGCAGTCAGCGATTCCTATATATGACAACAAGTGTCTGGCGCAGTTGTTAGATCGGTTACTGCTGCTACAATGGCAGGTTATCAAGGTTTAAGTGAGTTTGAATGTGGTGCTACAGTTGCGCATGGGCGATGGGACATGGCATCTCCGAGGTAGCGAAGTGGTGTGGATTTTCCCGTACGACCCTTTCACGAGTGTACCGTGAATATCAGAAATCCGGTTAAAACATCAAATATCCGACATACCTGCTGCTGGAAAAAGATCCTGCAAGAACGGGACTAACGACTGAAAAGAATCGTTTAATGTGACGGAAGTACAACCCTTCCAGAAATTGTTGCAGATTTCAATGCTGCGACATCAACAAGTGTCAGGGTGCGGGCCATTCAACGAAATATCATTGATATGGGATTTCGGGGCCGAAGGCCCACTCGTGTACCCTTGATCAATACACGACAGAAAGCTTTAGGCCTCGCCTGGGCCGTCAACACTGACATTCTGATGTTGACGACTGGTATCAAGTTGCCGGCTTGACGAATCTCGTTTCAAATTGTATCGAGTGGATAGAATTGTACAGGTATGGAGACGACCTGATGAATCCATGGACCCTGCATGTCAGCAGGGGGATGTTCAAGCTGGTGGAGACTCCGTAATGGTGTGGGGCGTGTGCACTTGAAGTGGTACGTGACGCCTGATACGTCTACATTCGACTGTGACAGCAGACACGTACGTAAGCATCCTGTCTGGTCAACTGCATCCATTCATATCCATTGTGCATTCCGACGAAGTTGAGGACTTCCAGCAGGACAATGCGACACACCACACGTACAGGGGACCGATGACGTTTGCAGTTTGGTCCCTTTCATCTTTAAACAAACCAACCAACCACACGAACACAATTGCTACACAAGGGCTCCAGGAACACTCTTCTGAGTTTCAATAGTTCCGCTGGCCACCAAATTCCCCAGACATGAACATTACTGAGCATTTCTGGGATGCCTTTCAACGTGCTGTTCATAAGAGATCTCCACTCCCTCATACTCTTGCTGATTTATGGACAGCCCTGCTGGATTCCTGATCTGAATTCCCTCCAGCACTACTTCAGACATTAGTCCAGTCCATGACACGTCGTGTTGCGGCGCTTCTGCATGTTAGCGGGGGCCTACATGATATTAGGCACTTGTACCAGTTTCTTTGGCTCTTCAGAACTATGAAGAGGTTCAGGGTGTCCTCGTGAAATATTGTGATAAAAATTCTCGGCAAGCCGACCAAAGCGCCCTCACTTCCATATACAATAATACTGCGGTCGGCTAATAAGAATCACTGCTGACGCAATAACAGAACTAGGACGTCAGCGTAAAGCGTATGCGCAAAGTAGAACACTTTATAGACTGGCCACGATAAGATAACCAGATGCCCTGTGCTTATTAGCCTACAGAACTGACAAGTCTACGGACAAGGTACTCACTCAAAAGTAAAAATGAAGAAATTAAGAATATTAATCAGAATGTACGTTGTTTGAAATCATTTTTCTTCCAAGCAGAATGCTCCATATTACTATGTAGTACTACACAAAAGTCATAGTTCCAGCTTCTCACGAAAATTCCGTGTCAAGACTCCTGTGAAACGTAGCTCGCTTTGCTCATGCACCATGTCGCGCGCACAGTAGATCCAGGAAAACGGGGATAGTCCCGTTTCCTAGATTTCCGCTTGGTCGGCTAGCAACCAAAATTCCATCATACTAGGTACTTCACGGATCTGAGATTGGTTGACTGATAAAAGGCAATACGCTATACTGGACGGGGAATCTTCAACAGTAACTAAAGGAAAATCGGTTGTGCTCCAGCGAAGAGTAAAAGGATAACAGAAACAGTCAGTCTAGATAGCTACAATTATTTACTTATTTATTAAATGATAGGTAAATATTGACTACACAAATAAATAATTGTTGCTGTCTAGACTGACTATATGATACTGTCAAATACGATGGCTGTCGTTTCCCAATGACATTAAAAATTAATAGCATGACAGGACTTCTAATTCTCTCATACCCCGTCATCGATTTATCAGGTAAGATCGATATTACTATCAGTTTTTTCGTTGAGGCTACTGCCGACTGCAGGGAAGTATCACCGTTGAAAGATAAGCCGGAAATACAGAAATACTGCGATAAAATTTCCATTTGATGTACTGAATGGTGAATATCACTAAACGCAACACAACGCCATAAACTCTGTTTTTTTATCCTATAGTTACTACACCTTTCCGCTATTTATGTTACAGTAATAGCCCCCCCATGAACCATGGACCACGCCGTTGGTGGAGAGGCCTGCGTGCCTAAATAATAGAAATACCTGTACCGTAGGTGCAACCACAACGGAGGGGTATCTGTTGAGAGGACAAACAGACGTGTGGTTCCTGAAGAGGGGCAGCAGCCTTTTCAGTAGTGGCAGGGGCAACAGTCTGGATGATTGACTGATCTGGCCTTGTAACATTAACCAAAATGACCTTGCTGTGCTGGTACTGCGAACTGCTAAAAGCAAGGGGAAACTATGGCCGTAATTTTTCCGCGGGGCTTGCAGCTTTACCGTATGGTTAAATGATGATGGCGTCCTCTTGGGTAAAATATTCCGGAGGTAAAATAGTCCCCCATTCCGCTCTCGAGGCGGGGACTACTCAGGAGGACGTCGTTATCAGGAGAAACAAAACTCGCGTTCTACGGATCGGAGCGTGGAATATCAGATCGCTTAATCGGGCAGGTAGGTTAGGAAATTTGAAAAGGGAAATAGATAGGTTAAAGTTAGATATACTGGGAATTAGTGTAGTTCGGTGTCAGGAGGAACAAGACTTCTACTCAGATGAATACAGGGTTATAAGTACAAAGTCGAATAGGGGTAATGCAGGAGTAGGTTTAATAATGAATAAAAAAATAGGAGCGCAAAAAAGCTACTACGAACAGCATAGTGAACGCAGTATTGTAACCAAAACAGACACGAACCGCACGCCTATCAAAGTAGTACAAGCTTATATGCCAACTAGCTCAGCAGATGACGAAGAGACTGAAGAAACGTATGATGCGATAAAAGAAATTATTCAGATAATTAAGGGAGACGAAAATGTAATGGTCATGAGGGACTGGAATTCGATAGTAGTGAAAGGTTCAAAAGGTTCAAATGGCTCTGAGCACTTTGGGACTTAACGTCTGAGGTCATCAGTCCTCTAGAACTTAGAACTACTTAAACCTAACTAACCTAAGGACATCACACACATCCATGCTCGAGGCAGGTTTGGAACCTGCGACCGTAGCGGTCGCGCGGCTCCAGACTGCAGCACCTAGAACCGCTCGGCCACTCCGGCCGGCAGTAGTAAAAAGAAGAGAAGGAAAAGTAATAGTAGAATATGGACTGGGGGTAAAGAATGAAAGAGGAAACCGCCTGGTATAATTCTGAGCAGAGCATAACATAATAATAGCTAACACTTGGCTTAAGAATCATGAAAGAAGGTTATATACGTCGAAGAGGCCTGGAGACACTGGAAGACTTCAGATAAATTATGTAATTGTGAGGCAAATATTTAGGAACCAGGTTTTAAATTTTAACACATTTCCAGGGGCAGATGTGAACTCTGATCACAATGTATTGGCTATGAACTGTAGATTAAAACTGAAGAAACTGCTGAAACGTAGTAATTTAAGGAGATGGGACCTGAATAAACCGAAAGAACCAGAGGTTGTAGAGAGTTTCAGAGACAGCATTAGGGAACGATTTACAAATACGGGTGAAAGAAATAGAGTAGAAGAAGATGGGTAGCTTTGAGAGATGAAATGGTGAAGGCCGCAGAGGATCAAGTAGGTAAAAAGACGAGGTCTAGTAGAAATCATTGGGTAACAGAACAGAATTGAACTTAATTGATAAAGGAGAAAATATAAAAATGCAGTAAGTGAAGCAGGCGAGAAGGAATACAAACAAATCAAAAATGAGATCGACAAAATTGCTAAGCAAGGACTGCTAGAGGACAAATGTAAGGAGGAAGAGGCATATATCACTAGGGCTAAGATAGATACTGCCTACAGGAAAATTAAAGAGACCTTTGGAGAAAAGAGAACAACCTGCATGAATATCAAGAGCTCAGTAGGAAAGCCAGTCCTAAGCAAAGAGGAGAAAGCAGAAAGATGGAAGGAGTATATAGAGGATCTAGACAAGGGCGATGTACGTAAGGGCAATATTATGGTAATGGAAGAGGACCTAGATGAAGAGGAAATGGGGGATATTATACTGCGTCAAGAATTTGACAGGGCATTGAAAGATCTAAGTCGAAACAAGGCGCCAGAAGTAGACAACATTCCATTAGAACTGCTGGTAGCCTTGGGAGAGGCAGCCACGACAACACTGCCATCTGGTGAGCAAGATGTATGAGTCAGGCGAAATTCCCTAAGACTTCAAGAAGAATATAATAATTCCAGTCCCAAAGAAAGCAGGAGTAGACAGGTGTGAAAATTACAAAACTGTCAGTTTAATAAGCCATGGCTGCAAAATACTGAGACGACTTCTTTTAAGACGAATGGAAAAACTGGTAGAAGCTAATCTCGAGGAGGATCAGTTTGGATTCCGTAGAAATGTTGGAACACGCGAGGCAATACTGGCCCTATGACTTATGTTAGAAGATAGATTAAGGAAAAGCAAAACTACGATTCTAGCATTTGTAGATTTAGAGAGAGCTTTTGATGATGTTGACTGGAATACTCTCTTTCAAATTCTGAAGGTGGCAGAGGTCAAATACAGGGAACGAAAGACTATTTACAATTTGTACAGAAACCAGATAGGAGTTATAAAATTCGAGGGGCATGAAAGGAAAGCAGTGGTTGGGAAGGGAGTGAGACAAGGTTTAGCCTATCCCCGATGTTATTCAATGTCTATATTGAGCGAGCAGGAAAGGAAACAAAAGAAAAATGTGGAGTAAGAATTAAAGTCCATGGATAAGAAACAAAAACTTTCAGGTTTGCGACGACATTATAATTCCGTCAGAGAGAGCAAAGGACCGGGAAGAGCAGCTGAACGAAATGGACAGTGTCTTGAAAGGAGAATATAATATGAACATCAACAAAAGCAAAACAAGAAAAATGGAATGTAGTTAAACTAAATCAGGTGATGCTGAGGGAATTACACCAGGAAATGAGACACTTACAGTAGTAAATGAGTTTTGCTATTTCGGGAGCAAAATAACTGATGATGTTCGAAGTAGAGAGGATATAAAATGTAGACTGGCAATGGCAAGGAAAGCGTTTCTGAAGAAGAGAAATTTGTTAACATCGAGTATACACTCAATTGTCAGCAAGTCTTTTTGAAAGTATTTGTATCGAGTGTAGTCCTATATGGATGTGAAACATCGACGATAAATAGTTTAGACAAGAAGAGAATAGAAGCTTTCGAAATGTGGTGCTACAGAAGAATGCTGAAGATTAGATGGGTAGATCACGTAACTAATGAAGAGGTGCTGAATAGAACTGGGGAGAAGAGGAATTTGTGGCACAACATGACTAGGAGAAGGGATCGGTTGTAAGGACACTTTTTGAGGCATCAAGAGATCACCAATGTGGTACTGGAAGGAAGCGTGTGGGGCAAAAGTCGTAGAGGTAGACCAAGAGATGGATACAGTAAGCAGATTCAGAAGGATGTAGGTTGCAGTAGTTACTCGGAGATGAAGAGGCTTGCACAGTATAGCACGGAGAGCTGCATCGAACCAGTCTTTGGACTGAAGACCACAACAGCAAGAAGACAAGTGATATTCGAGGACGTTTTTGGCGAGAAAAAGAAATGAAATTGCGCGGCGGGCATGCACTGTAGCTTGCGAGTCTTTTTTAGGCAAATTTGTGTCTGTTTCCCGGCTTGATAGACCGCTAGTGTCCTGTATAAAATTATTCGTCTCGACTTGACTTACGTTTCCGTGGTGCGTTGTGAACAACTATCGTTTACACACTACAGAATGCCTGGCTCGATGTAAGAGAGGGCCTGATTGTCCTAATATGGGCACGGTAAAGAAGTCAATTAATTACTTAACAAAGAGATAGAAAGCGACAGAATGTGATTAAAAACGTTAGTGGCATATAGGTGAAGCACATCGTATCGTTTAAATATTTAGGGGTTTATAAAACATGGTTCAAATGGCTCTGAGCACTATGGGACTCAACTGCTGTGGTCATCAGTCCCCTAGAACTTAGAACTACTTAAACCTAACTAACCTAAGGACATCACACACATCCATGCCCGAGGCAGGATTCGAACCTGCGACCGTAGCAGTCGCACGGTTCCGGACTGCGCGCCTAGAACCGCGAGACCACCGCGGCCGGCAGTGGTTTATACTAACAAGGGAACCTCCCCATCGCACACCCTTCAGACTTAGTTATAAGTTGACACAGTGGATAGGCCTTGAAAAACTGAACACAGATCAATCGAGAAAACAGGAAGAAGTTGTATGGAACGATGAAAAAAATTAATAAAATATACAAACTGAGTAGTCCATGCGCAACATAGGCAACATTCAGGAGAATCTGAGCTCAGCAGCGTCGTGGTCCCGTGGTTAGCGTAAGTAGCTGCGGAGCGAGAGGTCCTTGGTTCAAGTCTTCCCCTGACTGAACCTTTTACTTTCTTTATTTTCGCAAAGTTATGATCTGTCCGTTCGTTCATTGACGTCTCTGTTCACTGTAATAAGTTTAGTGTCTGTGTTTGCGACCGCACCGCAAAACCGTGCGATTAGTAGACGAAGGGACGTGCCTCTCCAATGGAAACCGAAAACATTTGATCGCAAGGTCATAGGTCAACCGATTCCTCCACAGGAAAACACGTCTGATATATTCTATACGACACTGGTGACGGCATGTGCGTCACATGACAGGAATATGTTGTCGGCCCACCTAACTTGTACACTTAGCGAATGGGTAAAAAGATTCTTCTACCTTGCCCGATTTAGGTTTTCTTGTGGATGTGATAATCACTCCCAAAAAAGTGATGAAAACATAAGAGTTTGCCACATAAACTGAAAATAAAAAATTCAACTTTTCACTCGATGGAAGACTTGAACCTAGGACCTCTCGTTCCGTAGTTGCTCTCGCTAACCACAGACCACGGCGCTCCTTGACTCCCAGTCTCCTTGATGTTGCCTATCTTTGAATGGACTACTCAGTTTGTATATTTTACTAATTTTTTTCATAGTTCCACACAACTGCACCCTGTTTTCTCGATTGATCTATGTTCAGTTTTTCAAGGCCTATCCACTGTGCCAACTTATAACTAAATCTGAAGGGGGTGCGATAGGGAGGTTCCCTTGTAAGTAGCGATATGAAACGATATGAAATGACACGAGTACGTAAAATCGATGATGGTGAAGGTTAATGGAATACGTAGATTTGTTGTAAGGATTCTGGGAGAGTGTGGTACATCTGCGAAGGAAAAAGGAAAAACATAGCGGACGTGAGTGCGACCAGTAAATATTTCTCCAGTGTTTGTAACCCTTATGAAGTACGCATGATAGCCCACATTGAAGAATAGAAACGCGTTGCAAGAGTCGTAACATGGCGGTATAGCCCATACGAAAGTGTAACAAAAATGCTCGGTGTAAGCTCTTTGGGAATCTTTGGAGGAAGGGCGATGTCATTTTCGCAAATAACTATTCGGTAACTGTACAACATTTAAGCTGTCACCACCGCGCACCTATCGTAGGGATTGTGAGAATAAGATAACAGAGCTTAGGGCGCGTACGAAGGCATTCAGGGAGTCATTTAAATCCTTCGGAACGTGAATGAAAAAGCGCAAGAAGTACTCTCCACCCCGCGCTCTAGGTGGATTGCGGAGTGCGTAAGTAGATGTAGGTAGGCAGAAACGGTGGCTGTAATATGGAAAAAGGCTATTCTTTGGTGAAGTGTGCATGGCTTCGAAATCGGTTTAAGAAAGGTGCTCAATGCAGTAGCAGTCTTTTTCATCTACATCTACATCGATACTCTGCAAATCACATTTAAGTGCCTGGCAGAGGGTTCATCGAACCACCTTCACAATTCTCTATTATTCCAATCTCGTATAGCGTGCGGAAAGACTGAACACCTATATCTTTCCGTACGAACTCTTATTTCCCTTATTTTATAGTGGTGATCGTTCCGCCCTATGTAGGTCGGTGTCAAAAAAATGTTTTCGCATTTGGAGGAGAAAGTTGGTGATTAGAATTTCGTGAGAAGATTCCGTCGCAACGAAAAACGCCTTTCTTTTAATGATTTCCAGCCTAAATCCTGTATCATTTCTGTGACGCCCTTTCCCATATTTCGCGATAATACAAAACGTGCTACCTTTCTTTGAACTTTTTCGATGTACTCCGTCAGTCCTACCTGGTAAGGATCCCACACCGCGCAGCAGTATTCCAAAAGAGGACGGACAAGCCTAGTGTAGGCAGTCTCTTTAGTAGGTCTAAAAATGGTTCAAATGGCTCTGAGCACTATGGGACTTAACTGCTGTGGTCATCAGTCCCCTAGGATTTAGAACTACTTAAACCTAACTAACCTAAGGACATCACACACATCCATGACCGAGGCAGGATTCGAACCTGCGACCTTAGCGGTCTCGCGGTCCAGACTGTAGCGCCTAGAACCGCTGGGCCACTCCGGCCGACCGTAGTAGACCTGTTACATTTTCTAAGTGTCCTGCCAATAAAACGCAGCCTTTGGTTAGTCTTCCCCTCAACATTTTCTATGTGTTCTTTCCAATTTAAGTTGTTCGTAATTGTAATACCTAGGTATTTAGTTGAAATAACGGCTTTTTGAGTAGACTGATTTATCGTGTAACTGAAGTTTAACGGGTTCCTTTTAGCACTCATGTGGATGACCTGACACTTTTCGTTATTTAGGGTCAACTGCCACTTTTCGCACCATTCACATATTTTTATTAATCGTTTTGCAGTTTTTTTATCTTTTGATGGCTTTATTAGTCAATAAACGACAGTGTCATCTGCAAACAACCGAAGACGGCTGCTCAGATTGTCTCCCCAATCGTTTATATAGATAAGGAACAGGAAAGGGCCTATAACACTACCTTGGGGAACGCCAGAAATCATTTCTGTTTTACTGGATGACTTTCCGTCAGTTACTACGAACTGTGGCCTCTCTGACAGGAAATCGCAAATCCAGTCACAAAACTGAGACGATATTCCATAAGCACGCAATTTTACTACGAGCCGCTTGTGTGGTACAGTGTCAAAAGCCTTCTTGAAATCTACGGAATCGATCTGAAATCCCTTGTCAATAGCACTCAGCACTTCATGTGAATAAATAGCTAGTTGTGTTTCACAGAAACGATGTTTTCTAAACCCATGTTGACTGTGTGTCAATAGACCGTTTCCTTTGAGGTAATTCATAATGTTCGAACACAATAATGTTCTAAAATCCTGCTGCATATCGACGTTAACGATATGGGCCTGTAATTTAGTGGATTACTCCTGCTACCTTTCTTGAATATTGGTGTGACCTGTGCAACTTTCCAGTCTTTGGGTACGGATCTTTCGTCGAGCGAACGGTTGCACATTTCTTTTTTTTTACAAAAAAGTTAAAGACGAAACGCCCCTTCAACACCGAGGACATTAGGACGTATCGAGGGACACGGATGGCAGATATAATCGCCTGAGGCTCTCTAGTGCCCGAACCATGAAGCAAAGCCTATGTCAGAATGATCTGACATGGACTGGCGGTCAGTAAGCGCGGAAGAGGGAGTGTAGTATGCTGTAGCCGTTGTAAATTTTTATCAGTGCGCACCAAAAAACTTTCAACACGTTACGCGTGAGTCAGATGTTTAGCATTTCGGTCGGCTGTCCGTCACGAATATCGCATGTTAGCGTCATAGCCATTCAGTGGAACTGCCGACTCAAGCGGTCCGCGTCGTCACATTTATCGGCGCATTGAGAAAACGCCACCCGTCCCCCGCTGATACGAAATATGCCGACTTGACCGATTCCGCTCGCTTCGCAGGGTCACTGTACCGCTCGTAGTAAACAAGGGGCCACTTATCCGCTGATTTCAGTAGTAAGGTTGAGAGGCACCCACGTGCCTTGCTCATACTGTGGCATCAAGCAGTCAGGCCTGCAAGATGAGTGGTCTGCCAAGCGAGTGGATTCATTCTTAAATGGTTCAAATGGCTCTGAGCACTATGGGACTCAACTGCTGAGGTCATTAGTCCCCTAGAACTTAGAACTAGTTAAACCTAACTAACCTAAGGACATCACAAACATCCATGCCCGAGGCAGGATTCGAACCTGCGACCGTAGCGGTCTTGCGGTTCCAGACTGCAGCGCCTTTAACCGCACGGCCACTTCGGCCGGCTGGATTCATTCTTATTTATCGAGTAACATGAACTCTCGTACTCTCAATTAAGTTACAAATTATCCTCCTGTATGAATAATACGCAACGGAAACGCACATCTGACTATCAGTAAATTACAGAAACCTGACTGTTCACTACGCACTGGCAATACCACATTTTCTTTTTGTCTTTTATTTAACGGCTTTTATCAACACGTGGCCACCGCACTGAATATGAATGGCGCACACATTATAAATTCGGGACATCATGACAACATACAATTCGAAGGAAAAGTCCACCAATCTTTTTCTTTTCACTATCTTATTTATTCCGATAAATTCTATAACCTAAACACACAAATTCTATAACCTACAACAATAACACATGAGAAATTCCGCCCCAGAGGGCATGGCTTTACATTGGTGATTCTCTACCTTATGGTCTCGTAATTATTAACGCTACAGTGCACTTTCTGGATAGGATGGTGGATCTTTTATTATATCTCACACTTCGACTCTCACAATCATCATCACGAAACTTTCCTCCAGATCGAGCGGTACAGAAGGAACAAGCATAACCCACTAATCTTTTGAAACTACCTTGCTACTCTCCCACGCAAACCACTCATACCCTAATTACATGACACACACCACACTACAACATGGAATACAATACAATAAATAGTCACAACACTATCACTTTCAGCTTCCCCACTTCAATTAGTATTTATCCCAGATTCACACGACACTGCCCCACTTTGTAATTCTACTTTCCTACTATGAAATCTGGAGATATAAGCACGTCTTCCTGTGCAATGCAAGCCATGTGGCGTTGCTGGATAGACGGCCGACTCACCTTGCTTCTCTCTCAGAGTATTGTAGTTTGAATCAAGCGTCACACGGAAACATATCTCGCAAAGTAATATTAAGAACATATTCATCACACACACGAGTCCTCAACTGATACCATGGACGAGTACTTCTCTTTATCCTTTGTCTCATACACAGATTGAGACTCACACAGTACTTACCACGTGGAAGTACTCGCCTCTAATTTCAAGTCCTGCACACGCTATTTCTTAAATGTTTCAACTTATAGTACACACGCTATTTCTTAAATATTTCAACTTATTGTACACACGCTAGTAATTCGGCTTAAGTTAAGCACACGGAAGTATTTCAACTTATTGCTACACGTTGTTTCATTGTGACCGTTGGTCACTTCCGAAGATTACTACGATCCCATTAATATTACCTGCCTGACATTTAATTCTCCCCACAAAAGTTCCTGAAATAGAGAAATTATTATTTCAAACTACTCTTAAATATTCCACATGCATACCATGTCTCCACTCTTTTGTCTTTACGGAGCACACCCAAGACAGGTCTTAACAGCACAAGATCCAGCGGCAGAGTGGTGAAACATGGCCGTTCTTCAGGTTCTCTCGCACCTCTGTTGAAGTGGGGGAGTACCTTGCTACCGTATTGGTCAGCCACATTTCAGGCGCTCAAAGCTCAGGTAAATTTCATCTCTTTGGTCCCACCAAAGGGGGCCAAAGGATCGTCTCAAAGATGATCATATATTCACATTCACTATCTGCGGTTAGCAGACGACCATACATTCATTCATTTCACAGATCTCACCAAACTGGATGTAGGGATTTATTTTGAGGGAGTGCACATGTGATCAATTAAATAAATAAATTGTCATTCTTTCCCACACTGGTATCCGGCTTCGCTGTATTAATTGAAACTGAGTTATTTTACAAAAAAATGTGTTGTTCTGACAAAAATAATGAAATATGTTGTACCTATTTTCAATGTCGGGCGGTACTGTACCCTTTCAAGGTCGTGACAGCTTTTCGTAACGATCTTCGGCTGTTTATACTCAGCGCCCCTTCATAAGCAGTTCACGTAAGACTTGGAGTCCGGAACTTTCCAGATCACACAATATCGATCAGAAATCTTGGAAGAACGTACAGACGAGTGCATGAAACAATCGTCTGGTCATGTGGCGTGGCGAAGCAAATAACAACACTTGGCGACAGCACGTACAGTAGAGTAAGTTGCTATGGTCTTCAGTTCGAAGACGGGTCTGACGTAACTCTCCATGTTAATCTATCTCGTGCAAACCTCTTCATCTCCGAGTAACTACTGAAACCTAAATCCCTCTGAATCTGCTCACTGTATTCATCTCTTTGTCTCCCTCAAGATGCGTCCTAACAACCGATCCCTTCTTCTAGTCATGTTGTGCCACAAATTTCTCTTCTCCCCAATTCTATTCAGTACCTTTTCATTAGTTACGTGATGCACTCACCTAATCTTCAGCATTCTTCTGTCGAACCGCATTTCAAAAGCTTCTGTGCTCTTCTGCTTATCGCCCATGTTTCACTTCCATACATGGCTACAATCCACACAAATACTTTCAGAAAGAAGTTCCTGACACTTAAATCTATACTCGATGTTAACAAATTTCTCTTCTTCAGAACCGCTTTTCTTTCCATTGCTAGTCTACATTTTATATCCTCCCTACTTCGACCATCATCAGTTATCTGGCTTCCCAAATAGCAAACCTAATCTACTACTTTAAGTGCCTCAGTTCTTAATCCAATTCCCTCAGAATCATCTGATTTAATTCTACTGCGGTCCATTATCCTCGTTTTGCTTTTGTTGCTATTCATCGTATAATCGCTTTTCAAGAGAGTACATTTCAAATGTTCTTCCAACTCCTTTGACGTCTCTGACAGCTTTACAACGACATAGGTAAACTTTAATTTTTTATTATTTCTTCATAAATTTTAATTCTTTATCCAAATTTCTCCTTGTTTCCTTTACTGCTTCCTCAAGGCACAGCTTGAATAACATCAAGGATAGTTTACAATTTTATCTCACTCCCTTCTTAACTGCAGCTTCCGTTTCATGTCCATTGAGACGTTTAAAAATGCTTGCACTCTGTTAACGACATCCATATGTGTACTCCACAACTCACTTTAAATTGTGTGCTGGAGGGTGCATAACATGTGAGAACCATGAATCATTTCGTCTGCCCCACCCCCTTGCTGTTCATTTGCACACGGTTCTTTGGAAGAATATCAACACCCCTTCAGTAGAAGCCCATTCTCTTCCAGAAAGTGAGATCAATGGATCTATGGGAATAAAGATGGGGATGAACATGCAGCGATGTGAGAAGCTATCAGTACAAACGGTTCAGAGCCGGCCGGTGTGCCCAAGCGGTTCTAGGCGCTTCATTCCGGAACCGCTACGGTCGCGGGTTCGAATCCTGCCTCGGGCATGGATGTGTGTGATGTCCTCACGTTAGTTAGGTTTAAGCAGTTTTAAGTTCTAGGGGACTTATCACCTCAGATGTCGCATAGTGCTCAGAGTCATTTGAATCATTTGAAACCGTTCAGATGTAGTGAACCTACAATGTCATCAATATTCCAAATTTCTGTTATCCGCAACTTATTGATTATAGTTGTAGTGTACTTACATTGATCAGCCAGAACGTTATGACCACTACTTAATAGCCAGTATGTCCACCTTTGGCATGGATAACAGCGGCGACGCGTCGTGGCATGGAACCAACGATACTTTAGTAGGTTGCTGGAGGGAGATGGCACCACATCTGCACACACAAGTCACCTGATTGCCATAAATTCCAGGAAGGGGAGCGATGAGCTCTGACGCCACGTCCAATCGCATCCCAGATGTGTTCGATCGGGTTTGGATCTGGCGAGTTGTCAGGCCAGCACGTCAATTGGAACTCGCCACTGTGTTCCTCGAACCACACCATCACACATCTGGTCTTGTGACGCGTGCATTATCTTGTCGAAAAATGCTACTGCTATCGGGAAACATGATAGTCGTGAAGGGGTGTACGTGGCCTGAAACCAGTGTACGATACTCCCTGGCTGTCATGCTGCCTCGTGTGGGCTCCACTGAACCCACGGATGCCCACGTGAATGTTCTCCAGAGCATAGTGAAGCCGCCGCCAGCTTGTCTCCGTCGCGCAGTAAAGGTGTCAAGCAGCTCTTCCCCAGAAAGACATCTACATCTACAAACATACTCCGCAATCCACCATACGGTGCGTGGCGGAGGGTACCTCGTACCACAACTAGCATCTTCTCTCCCTATTCCACTCCCAAACAGAACGAGGGAAAAATGACTGCCTATATGCCTCTGTACGAGCCCTAATCTCTCTTATCTTATCCTTGTGGTCTTTCCGCGAAATGTAAGTTGGCGGCAGTAAAATTGTACTGCAGTCAGCCTCAAATACTGGTTCTCTAAATTTCCTCAGTAGCGATTCACGAAAAGAACGCCTCCTTTCCTCTAGAGACTCCCACCCGAGTTCCTGACGCATTTCCGTAACACTCGCGTGATGATCAAACCTACCAGTAACAAATCTAGCAGCCCGCCTCTGAATTGCTTCTATGTCCTCCCTCAATCCGACCTGATAGGGATCCCAAACGCTCGAGCAGTACTCACGAATAGGTCGTATTAGTGTTTTATAAGCGGTACCCTTTACAGATGAACCACATCTTCCCAAAATTCTACCAATGAACCGAAGACGACTATCCGCCTTCCCCACAACTGCCATTACCTTCTTGTCCGACTTCATATCGCTCTGCAATGTTACGACCAAATATTTAATCGACGTGACAGCGTCAAGCGCTACATTACTAATGGAGTATTCAAACATTACAGGATTCTTTTTCATATTCATCTGCATTAATTTACATTTATCTATATTTAGAGTTAGCTGCCATTCTTTACACAAATCACAAATCATGTCCAAGTCATCTTGCATCCTCCTACAGTCACTCAACGACGACACCTTCCCGTACACCACAGAATCATCAGCAAACAGTCGCACATTGCTATCCACCCTATCCAAAAGATCACTTATGTAGATAGAAAACAACAGCGGACCTACCACACTTCCCTGGGGCACTCCAGATGATACCCTCACCTCCGATGAACTCGTGCCCTCCCATAGGCACGATGATGAACGTATCGGAATTCATCAGACCGTGCAACACTTTGCCACTGCGCCAACTTCCAGTGCCGATGGTCAAGTGCCTAGTTCAGTCGTAGCTGCCGAAATCGCGGTGTTAACATTGTCACATGCCTGGGTCGTCGGCTAGAGAGGCCCATCATTAGGAATGTTCTACATCTACATCTACATTTATACTCCGCAAGCCACCCAACGGTGTGTGGCGGAGGGCACTTTACGTGTCTCTGTCATTACCTCCCTTTTCTGTTCCAGTCGTGTATGGTTCGCGGGAAGAACGACTGTCTGAAAGCCTCCGTGCGCGCTCTAATCTCTCTAATTTTACATTTGTGATCTCCTCGGGAGGTATAAGTAGGGGGAAGCAATATATTCGATACCTCATCCAGAAACGCACCCTCTCCAAACCTGGCGAGCAAGCTACACCGCGATGAAGAGCGCCTCTCTTGCAGAGTCTGCCACCTGAGTTTGTTAAACATCTCCGTAACACTATCACGGTTACCAAATAACCCTGTGACGAAACGCGCCGCTCTTCTTTGGATCTTCTCTATCTCCTCTGTCAACCCGATCTGGTACGGATCCCACACTGATGAGCAATACTCAAGTATAGGTCGAACGAATGTTTTGTAAGCCACCTGCTTTGTTGATGGACTACATTTTCTAAGGACTCTCCCAATGAATCTCAACCTGGTACCCGCCTTACCAACAACTAATTTTATATGATCATTCCACTTCAAATCGTTCCGCACGCATACTCCCAGATATTTTACAGAAGTAACTGCTACCAGTGTTTGTTCCGCTATCATGTAATCATACAATAAATGATCCTTCTTTCTATGTATTCGCAATACATTACATTTGTCTATCTTAAGGGTCAGTTGCCACTCCCTGCACCAAGTGCCTATCCGCTGCAGATCTTCCTGCATTTCGCTACAATTTTCTAATGCTGCAATTCCTCTGTAGACTACAGCATCATCCGCGAAAAGCCGCATGGAACTTCCGACACTATCTACTAGGTCATTTATGTATATTGTGAAAAGTAATGGTCCCATAACACTCCACTGTGGCACGCCAGAGGTTACTTTAACGTCTGTAGACGTCTCTCCACTGATAACAACATGCTGTGTTCTGTTTGCTAAAAATTCTTCAATCCAGCCACACAGCTGGTCTGATATTCCGTAGGCTCTTACTTTATTTATCAGGCGACAGTGCGGAACTGTATCGAACGCCTTCCGGAAGTCAAGGAAAATAGCATCTACCTGGGAGCCTGTATCTAATATTTTCTGGGTCTCATGAACAAATAAAGCGAGTTGGGTCTCACACGATCGCTGTTTTCGGAATCCATGTTGATTCCTACAGAGTAGATTCTGGGTTTCCAAAAACGACATGATACTCGAGCAAAAAACATGTTCCAAAATTCTACAACAGATCGATGTCAGAGATATAGGTCTATAGTTTTGCGCATCTGCTCGACGACCCTTCTTGAAGACTGGGACTACCTGTGCTCTTTTCCAATCATTTGGAACCTTCCGCTCCTCTAGAGACTTGCGGTACACGGCTGTTAGAAGGGGGGCAAGTTCTTTCGCGTACTCTGTGTAGAATCGAATTGGTATCCCGTCCCGTCCAGTAGACTTTCCTCTGTTGAGTGACTCCAGTTGCTTTTCTATTCCTTGGACACTTATTTCGATGTCAGCCATTTTTTAGTTTGTGCGAGGATTTAGAGAAGGAACTGCAGTGCGGTCTTCCTCTGTGAAACAGCTTTGGAAAAAGGTGTTTAGTATTTCAGCTATACGCGTGTCATCCTCTGTTTCAATGCCATCATCATCCCGGAGTGTCTGGATATGCTGTTTCGAGCCACTTACTGATTTAACGTAAGAGCAGAACTTCCTAGGATTTTCTGTCAAGTCAGTACATAGAATTTTACTTTCGAATTCACTGAACGCTTCACGCATAGCCTTGACATCTCGTTTAGCTTCTGTTTGTCTGAGAGGTTTTGGCTGCGTTCGGTGCTCTATGTGTTCAGACACACTTGTACTGTGCCCAGCATTAAACTCTGATGTTAGTTCCGCCACAGTTCACCGCCTGTCCTGCTTTACCAGTCTCCCCAGCCTACGACGTCCATCTGTAATGAGGGGTGGCCGCCCAACCCCACGACGTCTGGGCGTGGTTTCACCTTGGCTTCCCCACGTGTTGAGGGCACTCACCACAGCACTCTTCGAACACTCGACAAGTCGTGCAGTCTCCGAAATGCTCGTGCATTCTCTGCTCCATCACAATCTGCCCTCGGCCCAATTCAGATAGATGGCGCGCCTTCCCCATTCAGCACGCGTACGTCGCGCTCACTGATACTACATGCACCGCGTGAGTGTCTGACTAGCAGTCATTCCTCGCCAGGTGATGCTGCTGTCGCCTGGATTGGTCCTTCCAGTACCAAACTTGTGATCTCTTGATGGCTCAAAAAGTGTCCTTTCAACCGATCCCTTCTCCTAGTCATGTTCTGCCACAAATTCTTCTTCTCCCCAGTTCTATTCAGCACCTCCTCATTAGTTACGTGATCGATAGTAGGTCGGTGCTCAGAATGTTCCCTGTATTATGTATAGATATACTAACGAACAGTAACATATGAAAATTGGTGTGGGACCGGGACTCGAACACGGATTTCTCACTTCAACTACTTCGGCTGTCCGTGCACGCTCAATGGGTCGACTTAAACTTCCGTATGTCACACTGTCTCCGTCCTTATATCGTAGTCCACTAATTTCATTGGCTCTGAGCACTATAAGACTCAACTTCTGAGGTCACAGTCCCCTAGAACTTAGAACTATTTAAACCTAACTAACTTAAGGACATCACACACATCCATGCCCGAGGCAGGATTCGAACCTGCGACTGTAGCACCTAGAACCGTTCGGCCACTCCGGCTGGCACTAATTTCATTACCTGATGCTCAAAACATTAGCTGAACTCCCAAACAGGCAGAACGAGACAGCGAGGAGTCGAGGCCAGTGTTGTTGTCGTCGTGTACCCGCCAGAATGGTTCTGACTTGTTTTGGAATGTGTGAGGATCTCCAACATGCAAAAAGCCTTTCTTGTGACGTCTCTCATTGCAGTTTGTTGAACATTCCTGTGTCATTCCACTCACACGCCTACTGAACAAATTGTGACCAGTCGCATAGCTTTTCATCGAAAATTTTCTATCTGTTCCGTTAATCCAAGACAGTAATCGTCCGAGACTTACAAGCAAATCTCAAGAATTTCACGAACGTGAGTGCTTGGGTCTGTGAACCATACCTCTTGGGGTTCTTCTAATAAAAATGGGCCTGAAGTCTTCTTCCTCCTATTGACAGATTTATGTGCTCGTTGCACGTTAAATCTCCACTCACACTCCTAGATACATGGCGAACTTATGTGGTTGCAAAGGCCCATAGCGTATTCAGACAGTATTAAATCATTTCGTTTGTTTACGCACATCACAACACATTCGTTTATCTTCAGCATCAGCTGTCAATCTTTACACACATTGTCCGCAAGTCTCTCTATATTTCGTAACATTTTTCTAACTCTGTAATCTCGATGTACACAACTACGTCATGTACGAACATTTTTTTCACAGTTATTTATTTTTATTGATGGTACATCACCGAGCTAACTAAATGGATCAGGTCCTTTTATATTACATTTTTGAACCAATTTGTACAACAAAGCTGTTGTTGTTGTTGTGGTCTTCAGTCCTGAGACTGGTTTGATGCAGCTCTCCATGCTACTCTATCATGTGCAAGCTTTTTCATCTCCCAGTACCTACTGCAACCTACATTTCTGAATCTGCTTAGTGTATTCATCTCTTGGTCTCCCTCTACGATTTTTACCCTCCACGCTGCCCTCCAATACTAAACTGGTGATCCCTTGATGCCTCAGAACATGTCCTAACAACCGATCGCTTCTTCTGGTCAAGTTGTGCCTCAAACTTCTCTTCTCCCCAATCCTATTCAATACTTCCTCATTAGTTATGTGATCTACCCATCTAATCTTCAGCATTCTTCTGTAGCACCACATTTCGAAAGCTTCTATTCTCTTCTTGTCCAAACTATTTATCGTCCATGTTTCCCTTCCATACATGGCTACACTCCATACAAATACTTTCAGAAATGACTTCCTGGCTCTTAAATCTATACTCGATGTTAACAAATTTCTCTTCTTCAGAAACGCTTTCCTTGCAATTGCCAGTCCACATTTTATATCCTCTCTACTTCGACCATCATCAGTTATTTTGCTCCCCAAATAGCAAAACTACATTCCATTATCCTTGTTTTGCTTTTGTTGATGTTCATCTTATATCCTCCTTTCAAGACACTGTCCATTCCATTCAACTGCTCTTCCAAGTCCTTTGCTGTCTCTGACAGAATTACAATGTCATCGGCGAACCTCAAAGTTTTTATTTCTTCTCCATGAATTTTAATACCTACTCCGAATTTTTCTTTTGTTTCCTTTACTGCTTGCTCAATATACAGATTGAACAACATCGGGGAGAGGCTACAACCCTGTCTTACTCCCTTCCCAACCACTGCTTCCCTTTCATGTCCCTCGACTCTTATAACTGCCATCTGGTTTCTGTACAAATTGTAAATAGCCTTTCGCTCCCTGTATTTTACCCCTGCCACCTTTAGAATTTGAAAGAGAGTATTCCAGTCAATATTGTCAAAAGCTTTCTCTAAGTCTACAAATGCTAGAAACGTAGGTTTGACTTTCCTTAATCTTTCTTCTAAGATAAGTCGTAAGGTCAGTATTGCCTCACGTGTTCCAGTGTTTCTACGGAATCCAAACTGATCTTCCCCAAGGTTGGCTACATCCTCTTCCATTTCCATAATATTGTCCTCAAGTACATCGCCCTTGTATAGACCCTCTATATACTCCTTCCACCTTTCTGCTTTCCCTTCTTTGCTTAGAACTGGGTTTCTATCTGAGCTCTTGATATTCATACAAGTCGTTCTCTTATCTCCAAAGGTCTCTTTAATTTTCCAGTAGGCAGTATCTATCTTACCCCTAGTGAGATAGGCCTCTACATCCTTACATTTGTCCTCTAGCCATCCCTGCTTAGCCATTTTGCACTTCCTGTCAATCACATTTTTGAGACGTTTGTATTCCTTTTTGCCTGCTTCATTTACTGCATTTTTATATTTTCTCCTTTCATCAATTAAATTCAATATTTCTTCTGTTACCCAAGGAATTCTACTAGCCCTCGTCTTTTTACCTACTTGATCCTCTGCTGCCTTCACTACTTCATCCCTCAAAGCTACCCATTCTTCTTCTACTGTATTTCTTTCCCCCATTCCTGTCAATTGTTCCCTTATGCTCTCCCTGAAACTCTGTACAACCTCTGGTTCTTTCAGTTTATCCAGGCCCCATCTCCTTAAATTCCCACTTTTTTGCAGTTTCTTCAGTTTTAATCTACAGGTCATAACCAATAGACTGTGGTCAGAGTCCACATCTGCCCCTGGAAACGTCTTACAATTTAAAACCTGGTTCCTAAATCTTTGTCTTACCATTATATAATCTATCTGATATCTTTTAGTATCTCCAGGGTTCTTCCATGTATACAACCTTCTTTCATGATTCTTAAAAAGAGTGTTAGCTATGATTATGTTGTGCTCTGTGCAAAATTCTACCAGGTGGCTTCCTCTTTCATTTCTTAGCCCCAATCCATATTCACCTACTATGTTTTCTTCTCTCCCTTTTCCTACACTCGAATTCCAGTCACCCATGACTATTAAATTTTCGTCTCCCTTCACAATCTGAATAATTCCTTTTATTTCATCATACATTTCTTCAATTTCTTCGTCATCTGCAGAGCTAGTTGGCATATAAACTTGTACTACTGTAGTAGGTGTGGGCTTCGTATCTATCTTGGCCACAATAATGCGTTCACTATGCTGTTTGTAGTAGCTTACCCGCGTTCCTATTTTCCTATTCATTATTAAACCTACTCCTGCATTACCCCTATTTGATTTTGTGTTTATAACCCTGTAGTCACCTGACCAGAAGTCTTGTTCCTCCTGCCACCGAACTTCACTAATTCCCACTATATCTAACTTCAACCTATCCATTTCCCTTTTTAAATTTTCTAACCTACCTGCCCAATTAAGTGATCTGACATTCCACGCTCCGATCCGTAGAACGCCAGTTTTCTTTCTCCTGATAAGGACATCCTCTTGAGTAGTCCCCGCCCGGAGATCCGAATGGAGGACTATTTTACCTCCGGAATATTTTACCCAAGAGGATGCCATCATCATTTAATCATACAATAAAGCTGCATACCCTCGGGAAAAATTACGGCTGTAGTTTCCCCTTGCTTTCAGCCGTTCGCAGTACCAGCACAGCAAGGCCGTTTTGGTTAATGTTACAAGGCCAGATCAGTCAATCATCCAGACTGTTGCCCCTGCAACTACTGAAAAGGCTGCTGCCCCTCTTCAGGAACCACACGTTTGTCTGGCCTCTCAACAGATACCCCTCCGTTGTGGTTGCACCTACGGTACGGCTATCTGTATCGCTGAATCGCTGAGGCACGCAAGCCTCCCCACCAACGGCAAGGTCCATGGTTCATGGGGGGGGGGGGGGGGGGAACAAATCTGTAGTAAAATATATTTATTGCGATTTCTCGACGTGCCTAGTATACAGTTATTACCTAGTTCCCTTCCGCCAGTTAGATTTGCTTCCCACGTGTTTCTTCTAACGACTAGGTATAAGTTATATCACGAACTTACCTATTAAAACGTCCCACAATAAGTACCTTGTCCCTAAAATTACAAAACAACAGAGAAGTAATGACAATAAAAATTGGTGTATAGAATGGAAATAAAAACGGGAAGGAAAAGACATTATGAGGCGTCGGCTGTGTTTTAATGTGTAGTAGTATCAAGTGGTTTGACGGTAAATTAGTGATCTTAATCTATTTTTCTACTTAAAAATAAGGGGTTGGGTTGGGTTGTTTGGAGGAAGAGACCAAACAGCGACGTCATCGGTCTCATCGGATTAGGGAAAATGGGGAAGGAAGTCGGCCGTGCCCTTTCAAAGGAACCATCCCAGCATTTGCCTGGAGCGATTTAGGGAAATCACGGAAAACCTAAATCAGGATGGCCGGACGCGGGATTGAACAGCGGTCCTCCCGAATGCAAGTCCAGTGTGCTACCACTGCGCCACCTCGCTCGGTTTAAAAATAGGCAAAAATGGGACTTGAATATATTTAACAACTAATCCCAGTTCCTTTTTTTGTCACATCCATTTATTATCGTGACGTATCTCATAAGTGCAAAGACCACACTGTGGTTCATTAAAGTAGGAGGAATTTCTGCCATGGAAACAAGTAAAACAGTTTCTCTACCCTGAAAGAATGCAAACAAGCAGCACAGTATGGCCTCACTGAGACGAACGCAATGTTTTACAGTACCTTGTAACTTTCCCACCGCAATTTTTTTACTGAAAATAAATAGCAATACTTAATAGAAATGGGGGGCCAAGTGTAACCTCCCCACAAAATTTTTAAAGAAAAAAGGACGATACTAATTAGAAATGCTGATGGACATTACTCTATGCGTAACCTGCCCACAATGAAATGTACTGAAAATGGCAACGAAAATATGAAATTCGCAATCTGACTCAAATATAAATTCTTCACAAAATTTAAAGTCCGTTCACTGACAAGAAAATACAATTAAACCGAAATATCGGTTTTAGGCCCTGTGTAAAAACAATCAGAATTAAAGTCTTACCTCAGAATAAATGGATGTCACATATCTGCTCTTGTTGTTGCGCACCACTTGGAGGAACTACATTGCAAATAATAATATTCTCCTTTTTTTTGTAATTCTAGTGAAATTTTTCTTCAAAAAGAAGTGGAATGAAATGGGAAGTGCAACGAGATCTTTAGTTCAAAAAAATTAAACTTTTGAGAAAATGCTTTTGAAATAAAAAATTATTATTGGGAGACTTGTTGGAGAATAATTACAATAAATAAAATTTTTCATTATCTAATGATTATATTAATTAACAGTATACCTTATTCCTCATCTTGACCATTGTTGCCGACCGCCTACATCACACAACCGCACTGGGCTGCTACTACTGACCGACCGCTCTGCATGACGACTACAGACTGAGTACTGCTCTCAACTAGACAGAGCTACAGACTCGCAACGACTGAACTGACTGCTACTCTGCATAGCGACAACTAACTCGCAAAGACTACTACTGACTGAGAACCGCTCGCAACACTCGCGCGGTCAAGCGCATACTCTCTGGTCACAGATGCTACAATGCCTCGCCATCGCTGCTGCGTTACATACGTGTTTCATAACCCTCCACTCGGGGGGCAAAAATTTGGCAGCGATGGTGAGTCATTTGGACTTGCCAAGCGCGGCAAAATTTTTCTTTAATTAACAAAATCCTACAACTTACAGAATATTTAAATGTTGTGCACACGCACTAAGTACAAAATATATCAGACAAGGACAAAATGTGAATACTAAACATAGTAGCAAATCAGAAAAAAGTATATACAAACTTTTTGACAGATAAAGTGCACAGGCACTGAAAAAATTCTTTAGCATATGCAGAACAAATAAACAGACTGGCAAGAATAATTAGATGTAGTACATAAAGTAAATGTTGTGCACACGCACTAAGTACAAAATATATCAGACAAAGACAAAATGTGAATACTAAACATAGTAGCAAATCAGAAAAAAGTATATACAAACTTTTTGACAGATAAAGTGCACAGGCACTGAAAAAATTCTTTAGCATATGCAGAACAAATAAACAGACTGGCAAGAATAATTAGATGTAGTACATAAAGTAAATGTTGTGCACACGCACTAAGTACAAAATATATCAGACAAAGACAAAATGTGAGTACAAAACATAGTAGCAAATCAGAAAAGTATATACAAATTATTTGACAGATAACAAAGTGCACAGGCACTGAAAAAATTCTTTAGCATATTCAGAACAAATAAACAGACTGGCAAAAAATATTATGTTGACAAGTGTACATGCACTGAAAAATGTCTTTAGCATTTTCACAACAAATAAACATAATGGCAAAAAAAAAAAATTCATGTCCAAAGTGCACATGCACTGAAAAATGTCTTTAGTATTTTCACAACAAATAAACATAATGGCAAACATCATGTCGACCAGTGACATAAGTGTACTCACACTGGAGTTTAGCGAATCGAAAAATGTATAACCTATGAACATAAATGATGTTACCAAAAAAAAATTTTTTCTTTATGTGACAAGAATCAGGATAGGAAAGGGAAGGATTGCATCATGGTTGTAGCACTTTAGATTGCACACAGCTGCTCTGAAAGTCCATATCTTTCCACAGTAGTACAACACCAAGTGACACAACTTGAAGTTCTTTTCCCATCAGAATTTATCAGTGTAGCCAAGACACTGAACTGTCGTAGTAATGTTCCATGTTTTCATTTTGGCAGTACATTAGGTACACCAAACAGTGGGACCATAATAATGTCTTCATCGCTCATGGTGGTGGACAGCATGTCGTGTCAACACCACACTCTTACAAGGCACACCAACGTAGAATTAGTGCAAAACCAAATATAGTGCTCCATGATCACTGGGATAAACAGGACAAATGGACATTGCAGTAATTCAGGGTAGTCAGCTTATGAGGTGAAGGACATCAAGTCACATAATATTGACAATTACAGTCTTCATTGATAGTTCGTGGCATTCATAGCCCAGTTATTGAACATTTCTGTACCAAGTATGTAGTATTACAGAAAAATGTTCATTAATTGTTTTACATAGAATCAGTAATCTTCTTTTCCTAGTTACAAAGCATTATTAAATAATCGCATTCTTTTCCAGTTACAGTGTATAATTAAGAATCATTAGCCTTTTCCTAATTACAGTTAATTAATCATTTGTCATTAATTAATCATTTGTCTAATTACAGTTAATTAATCATTTGTATAATTACAGTTAATTAATCATTTGTCGTTAATTAATCATTTGTCTAATTACAGTTAATTAATCATTTGTCGTTAATTAATCATTTGTCTAATTACAGTTAATTAATCATTTGTATAATTACAGTTAATTAATTGATCATTTGTCATTTCAATATATTAAGAATTATTAGCCTTAATTAATTACAAAGCATTATTAAACCGTCACATTCATTTCAAATTACAAAGTATGAACATTGAAAACAAGAGTTAATTAATGGCATAATTAATAACAATTTCGTTGATTGACATTAATTATTGGCACTCAGTGGCCATCAAGTATTGAATAGAATAAAACATAGTTCATCATTCAGTATTATTCAGATCAATACAAAGTCATTATTAAAAATCAGTTAATTACAGTCAAATCATTAGTAATCACAGGCATTACAATAAACAGTGGCAGTTATTAGCTAGTGACAAAGCATTATTTTGAATATAGTCTCATTAAGAGGTCATTACTCGAGTGACATGCTATTCAGAGTTGATCAGTATTATTCAGAATTATCATAAACTAGTGACATTATGTGGGACTGGTAATACATTTTTTTTGGTAGCAATGCATTGCGTTGGGATCGATAATTAATTGCTGAGGCATAATACTTTTTGCTTTTGACCTATTGCTGCAAATGAGGATAGGTAACGTCATTCGTCATAAGTCAGCTGTAGCAAGATTATGTAACAAGGCAGTACATGTGATCACATTTATAAATGATAAACACAAATGGGTAAAAAATATAAAAATGCAAGTACTAGAACAGGTATAATAAGTAACAGGTTTAGTAAGTGTCATGAAAAACTTCTCCTGGAAAAAATACAAAAACGGATTATTGACCTGAAAGAAGAAACGCACACTATGCTGAAAAGTAGTGAACTTCGAATTAACAAGTAGTGAAATGTGTATAAAATGTGTTCCATAGCTGTCCTTTCCAAAACTTTCCGTCATCCTACTATGCAATGTAACACCTGCTGTCAAAGCAAACTGCAACAAATACTTAAATAACTACGTAGCATAAATACATAACTTCAACATTATCCTCATCTGTAAAGAAAAAACTTCATTATCCATCACTTCATTATCCATATTATCATAACTTCATTATTATCACCACCTGTAAAGAAAAACTTCATTATTCATAACAGCATATCCTTCATCATTATTCATCAGTATTCACTATCATCTGCAAAAAATCACTTCATTACTCATTACATAACTATTCCTTATCTCTAGCATATTTCATCACTAAAAATAAGATGTGTAGTTCTCTCTGACAGCCTGCATCAATCACCTTGTATTCTGAAAGAAAAAATTAGTTAAGACTGCTATTCTGTGATGAGTATAGTATAGTCTTGTTAATGCTTGTTAATCCTGATCCCTTTACTCTTCCTCATAAAGTTATTGCATCTCCTTTCGTTTATTCCGTAGGTGAAATTCCCATTTATGTTAAATTTATTTCTTAGAATCATCATTCCTTTCTGAAATTGATGAACAAAGATTAATGTCTTGCATTTAAATCCTATACCCACTAAATAATGACTGGTTTATGGTGACACAATTAACCATACAGCATAACATGACAGAAAACGTAATATGTCCAAGACATTGACAGTGTTCGGATGCGAAAAAATGTACACAGAATAATACAATGCAGTAGCAAAAAAAATGTGAAACAGTCACGATGTTGAGATGTCATAAGGCAAAAAAAAAAAAAAAAATGTCAAAGTCGACTGGTGTGTGTTATATCTTAACTATTTCATAGTGCATACAAACAAAACTGGAGTACAGTCATATACACAAAAAAAATGGAAAATGTGCACGGTCTGATGTGTAACGACAAGAAAAGCGACCTGCTAACCTTACCTTGCCGGGCACTTGCCAAGAAAAAAAAATACGATAATCATCAATAAGTAGTCACATAAATATAATTGCAGAAATAGTCGTAAATGTGTAAATTCATCTGGAAAAATATGCACGGTCTGATGTGTAACGACAAGAAGAGCGACCTGCTAACCTTACCTTGCCGGGCACTTGCCAAGAAAAAAATACGATAATCATCAATAAGTAGTCACATAAATATAATTGCAGAAATAGTCGTAAATGTGTAAATTCATCTGGAAAAATATGCATGGTCTGATGTGTGACGACAAGAAAAGCGACCTATTAACCTTACCTTGCCGGGCACTTGCCAAGAAAAAATACGATAATCATCAGTAATTAGTCAGGTGAATTAATTGCATTAGTAAATGGCATCATAGTGTGTTGAATCATACAGTGGTTTCACTCAATAAACGGTTTAATGTTTGAGATATGGTGATTGCCTTTCGATTTTCTTGTTCTCAAAGTTTCGACGTGTACAACATTGGGGTGAGGGATACTGCGAATCCGATACGGACCTGCGTATAGAAGTTCAAATTTACTGCACTTACCTTTTAATTTGCTGGATAAATAGTGTGTACGTACTAATATCTTCTGTCCAACGTGAAAGTCGCGGCGTGTACAAACCTGTTTTTGCTGTCTTCTCCGGCGCTCTGCGGCACGTTTGATGTTGTTCAGCGCAATGTCAATTATTTCGTGGTGTCGTAGGCGACGATTTTTGGGGAATTCTATTAATTCTTTAATTTTGTTCGGTGGTTCAACGTTTTTCAGTATAACAGTCGGAGATAGCATAGTGGATTCATTTGGAATGGAATTAATTACATCTTGGAATGAGAGTATGTGTGTATCCCAATCAATATGTCTTTTGTGGCAGTATATTCTGCACAGCTTACCAATTTCCTTCATTAATCTTTCACAAGGGTTCGAAGAAGCGTGGTACTTGGATATATAGATCGGAGAAATGTTTCTAGCTCGTAACATGCGTGTCCATACACTACTACGAAATTGAGATCCATTATCAGAAATTACTTTCATTACATGCCCTACATGAAATAGAAAATGTTTTACAAATGCTTTCGAAACAGTTATAGCAGTAGCTTTGCGTAATGGAGTGAAAGTAACAAATTTTGAAGTGAGCTCAACAGCGACAAAAATGTAGCAAAAACCTCTGTTAGTTCTCGGAATCGGACCAAAAATATCTACAGCGGCCATGTGTCTTAATTTCACAGGTATAATGGGATATAAAGGAGGAATATGTGAAGTGGTGTCTGATTTAGCTTTCTGGCAAATTTTACAAGACGCTAAAACTCGTCGTATACGTTTTTCCATGTTGGTAAAATAACAGTTCTGTCTCAGTATAAGAAAACATTTTCGTGCTCCGTAATGTGCGTAACTTAAATGAGTGTACCAAATTAGTTTGTTAACCAGTTCGTCAGGAATGCATAATAACCAAATGTTGCTGTCAGGATGAGAGCGGCGAAACAGAATGTCATTGCGTACAGTGTAGTGGTTCCTGATCGTAACATTTTTCCTATCTTGCCAAAGGTGTTTAATTTCTTTCCACACATTGTCCTTATTTAGTTCTTGTGCTATGTCCTGTAATCACGATGAAATAAAATTTTCAAATGCAACTTGTTGAATGTACATGACGCTGAAATTTGCTTTGCAGAAGTTGGTCGCGATGTCTTGCTGATTGTTGCCGAGAGAACGCGATAGTGCGTCTGCTATAACATTTTGTGTGCCGGGAATATGAACAATCGTAAAATTAAATTCTTGTAAATATAGTTTCCATCTACTTAATCTGTCGTGAGTAAATTTAGCTGAAAGCAAAAATTGTATAGCTCTATGGTCTGTGTAAACGGTGGTATGTCTGCCATAAAGAAAGTGCCGAAATCTCGTAAAAGCCCATACAACGCATAATGTTTCCAATTCTGTAACAGAGTAATTTCGCTCAGCAGGTGACAGAATGCGGCTTGCAAATGCGATGTTTTTGATTACTATTGAACCATCTTCTTCAATTTCCTGGAAAATGTGTACGCCTAAAGCGGTGTTAGAACTGTCGGTGGCAATGGAAAAATTTCTAGTAAGATCTGGGTGCGATAATAGTGGAGCATTCAACAAAGCATGCTTCAAATAACATTCTCGTGAGCAAAATTCTGCGTGTCAAAAGTAATGTTTGCGTTACTGTAGTATGCAATCTGTGCTGTATCTGGTTAAATTCTATCGTTCGTCCTGTTATTTACGGGAGGATGCTGTGGCATATCCACTATATGAACTGTTCTGTTATTTCTTACTGACGTGTTACGCTATGGATGACACCTATTGTCTGTTCCATTCATGATTATTTGTTGTTGCTGATGTTGTTGCTGCTCATAAGATCGACTGTTATTAAATGTACGCTGAAAATTGTGCTCATCATTCTTTTTACGTCTGTCCTAATAATCATTCCTATACGGTGTATTGCGATAGGAATTGAAATAGAGTGTTGTCTGTACGTAGTTATTTCTTTGCTGCCATGCGTTACTATTTGTTGGCGCTGAGACTATACATGCACGCGGCGAAACATTAAAGTTTGGTTGACCTTGTAGACTGCATTGTTGGTTAGGTATGCTAAGCGGTTGACTTTCATGCTATTGTGGTGGAAAACGTCTATTGTTACCAAAAAAATGCGTTTGCTGTTACTGCTAATTTTACACATACTGATGATTACGATTTTATCTGTTATTAAAGTTACGGCGGTAGTTGTCATTACGGGAGTGCCTACTGAAAATTGTCACATTCGGTAAAATATTTGTCATATCCGGTTTTCTTTGTCATTTTTCTTAATTCTAGGTAGAGCAATAGTTAAAGAGCACTTTTGATAGATATAAAGGATAGTAGAAGAGAAGGCAGCAGTGCAGAAAACTAAAGATGAAACAGCACTACTACAGCTCGGGGCCCTATGCTCGCTACGGCACATATTCATTAAAGCGTAATGAATCCCCTGAGGTCTATTACGCACTGCAAATAAATTTTAGCTTTTGTGTTACAGGCAATAGCGGTAAAATTTCAAAGGCAAATTGTTGTATCCGTGCTAATTCAAATTTCTTCATTACAGGCAATGCTGTTGTAAATCCAAAAATAAATTGTCGCATCTGGTTCAAAGCTAGCTTCTGCATTACAGGCAATAGCGGTGAATGTACAAAGATAAATTGTCGTATACAGTGCAAATCGTGTACCTGTACGCTGTCATTATTAAGTTCCTTACATTTTCTTACAAATGCAAATTGCTCGAAATCTACGTTCTCGTCACTCGGTTTAATAACACGTTCGGGTTTGTGAGTGAATCTGTTCGTCTGTGTCATTTCTGATTTCAAGTTGCATAGCTTTTCAGATTTTAAGTCGCGTGGCTTTTCGGATTTTACGTCTCGTAGTCTCTGTAAATTGCTCACATGATACGCGCTGCGTAAGTCTGACAAATCTTCGCAACGTGGCGGGTTCTGTGACGTATTGGTGACTGAAATAATTGTTAATTCTATTACTTTACTACTTTCGTCAATTTGGTTGTTGTGTCGTTCACTTTTATTAACAACTTCCGTATTCACAGTGTGTAAAACTTCCACTGACTCTAAATTAACTTCGTCGCGAATCTGTACTGCGTTTTTAGGACATTGTTCGGTGACTGCATTAATTTCGTGTATCTGTGATTTTGTTGTGTCTACACGTGTGCTACTTGATTCTTGTGCAACAGTGCCAACTTTTTCATTACTGTTATTAGCACAAGCCTTACTATCCACACGTAATTGTTCTTTATTGTCCTGACATTGAACGGTAACAGCTGTAATCTCTTCCCTAACTTGTTTGTTCTGTTCGTTAACGTTGTCGTGTTTTTCGTTCTGCTGTTTAAGACTTTCAGAAAATTCTTTGTTCCATTTTACAAATTCTTTGTGCTGTTCATCAAGTTTTTTAATCATTTGTAGCAATAATGCTATAATTTCAGCCTCAGTAGCATTACCTGCTCTATTCTCTGTACTGTTTGACGGTGTATTTGCCATTGTCGCGTTTTGTGTGACCATTTGGTCATTCTGTAATTTACAAAAAGGTTTGTCAGTCAAATGTATACTATCAGTCATTGTTTCGGAATTAAATACATCTGTCCTACTTTGTGTGATCTGTTCATTTTCATTAGACAGATTTGACTGTACATTACTTGAATTTTCCAAATCGGGTGTGTTAAGCTCTACAGCGCTCATTACCATAGAGCATTCTGCGTCATCAATTGTCGTCAAGTTAACAGACGAGACAATTGAGTTCGTTTGTTCATCATTAAGGTGAAAGTCATCATTAGTGGTTGGAATGCACTGATTGTTAGTGAACGCAGGATTGTCATCATTACGTTGCGTATCACAATTACTATCGGTCACGTTGTTTAAGTCGGTAATTTCATTCACAATACTTCGCGATACACTATTCACAGTCTTTCGCGGCATTTTTACAATAGTCAAAATTTTTCACAAAACAAATAAGCACAATGCAAAAGCAACACACAAATACAACAAAGCAGCAAATTGCCGTTGACCTGTAGAAAGAAAGTCACAATATTATTAAAAGCGTTGCGCCAAATCCTAATTATCTAAGCAAATAAGAGCAGATATCTGACTGTCGCTCAAAAGACTCTCAACGAAATACGATCCTGGACTGGGTGTCGCCAAGTGTAACCTCCCCACCGCAATTTTTTAAAGAAAATACAGCAATACTTAATAGAAATTGGGGGCCAAGTGTAACCTCCCCACAAAATTTTTAAAGAAAAAGGACGATACTAATTAGAAATGCTGATGGACATTACTCTATGCGTAACCTGCCCACAATGAAATGTACTGAAAATGGCAACGAAAATATGAAATTCGCAATCTGACTCAAATATAAATTCTTCACAAAATTTAAAGTCCGTTCACTGACAAGAAAATACAATTAAACCGAAATATCGGTTTTTGGCCCTGTGTAAAAACAATCAGAATTAAAGTCTTACCTCAGAATAAATGGATGTCACATATCTGCTCTTGTTGTTGCGCACCACTTGGAGGAACTACATTGCAAATAATAATATTCTCCTTTTTTTTGTAATTCTAGTGAAATTTTTCTTCAAAAAGAAGTGAAATGAAATGGGAAGTGCAACGAGATCTTTAGTTCAAAAAAATTAAACTTTTGAGAAAATGCTTTTGAAATAAAAAATTATTATTGGGAGACTTGTTGGAGAATAATTACAATAAATAAAATTTTTCATTATCTAATGATTATATTAATTAACAGTATACCTTATTCCTCATCTTGACCATTGTTGCCGACCGCCTACATCACACAACCGCACTGGGCTGCTACTACTGACCGACCGCTCTGCATGACGACTACAGACTGAGTACTGCTCTCAACTAGACAGAGCTACAGACTCGCAACGACTGAACTGACTGCTACTCTGCATAGCGACAACTAACTCGCAAAGACTACTACTGACTGAGAACCGCTCGCAACACTCGCGCGGTCAAGCGCATACTCTCTGGTCACAGATGCTACAATGCCTCGCCATCGCTGCTGCGTTACATACGTGTTTCAACCTCACAGAATTTTTTTAACCTGTTCATATGGTTCAAATGGCGCTAAGCACTATGGGACTTAACAGCTGAGGTCATTAGTCCCCTAGACTTAGAACTAATTAAACCTAATTAACCTAAGGACATCACACACATCCATGCCCGAAGCAGAATTCGAACATGCGACTGTAGCAGCAGCGCGGTTCCGTATTGAAGCGCCTAGAACCGCTCGGCCACAGTTGCCGGCTCTTAATCTGTTGCCTGATGCATCTTATAATGACATGGGAGGCCTTTAGTAATTACATAATTCAAACCATTGGACTTATTACAATAACTTGTACATGACATTAATGTAAAACGAACAATGTTCTTAAATGCTACTGTCCCTTACTAAATGCAGGTTTAAAAAAGTGATCAGTATTGGGGGGTGCCTCTATGGGAACAAGGGAAAGTATCTTATAAGCTTGTGCGTAATTCAGCATGGTGCAGCTGAGATAAGCACTGCTGAGAGCAAAAAACAAGAGAGTAAGTTATGACGTCTCACTCGCAGAAATTCCCGATGCTGATAAGTTTAAAATTTCGTTAACGAATTTGCACGGGACAAGAGTAGAGCGAGAGAAAAATGGATGTGAATTACAGTCATTGAAACATAGGAACGAGCACACCCTTCAGCCTAAAATAGTGCAATGAAAAGAATTTAGCGTAAGACACACGTGGCAAGTACTTCAACAATTCGGAGAGAGTTTGGTACAAAAAATAGGGACTACTAGCATACTCTGTCATACAATGAACGATGCGCCAGCAAGCAGCTGCATCTTGTCTCCATCACTGCCTCATGGTAAAGCTGCCCAGCGGGTCCCCACCGTCCCAGAACATCTCCAGCGCTTCCAGCCTGTAGGTGGTCCCGTCTTCAACTGTCCGTTCGCTCCTGTACACACTTGAGAGGATACACTTTTCGGCGCACATTCTGACCGGTCGAAACTCTCGCTTCCTGGCGCAACACAACGGCCCAGTCGCAATCCACTAATTCGGCGGGAAATATCGTCCACCCTACGTGCTCCAAGTCACATAAGGCAAGACAGCGAGCCTGGGGTCCTCTGCCAACATGTCGCTCAAATGGTTAAAATGGCTCTAACAAGGGAACCTCCCCATCGCACTCCCCTTAGATTTAGTTATAAGTTGGCACAGTGGATAGGCCTTGAAAAACTGAACTTAGATCAATCTAGAAAACAGGAAGAAGTTGTGTGGTACTATGAAAAAAATAAGCAAAATATACAAACTGAGTAGTCCATGTGCAAGATATGCAATATCAAGGATAATGTGAGCTCAGCAGCGCCGTGGTCCCGTGGTTAGCGTGAGCAACTGCGGAACGAGAAGTCCGTGGTTCAAGTCTTCCCTAGAGTGAAAAGTTTACCTTCATTATTTTCGCAAAGTTATGATCTGTCCGTTCGTTTATTGACATCTCTATTCACTGTAATAAGTTTAGTGTCTGTGTTTTGCGACCGTACCGCGAAACCGTGCGATTACTAGACGAAAGAACGTGTCTCTCCAATGGGAACCGAAAACATTTGATCGCAAGGTTATAGGTCAAACGATTCCTCCACAGGAAAACACGTCTGATATATTCTATACGACACTGGTAACGGCATGTGCGTCACTTGACAGGAATATATTGTCGACCCACCTAACTTGTACACTTGGCGAATGGGTAAAAAGATTCTTCTACCTTGCCCGATTTAGGTTTTCTTATGGATGTGATAATCACTCCCAAAAAAGTGATGAAAACATAAGAGTTTGTCACATAAACTGCAACAAATGAGTGGAACAGTTTCACAGTCGCACAGTTTTCCCTGTGCTCTGTCAAAACATATGTTTTGTTTCGACGTTTGTTTAGGTGTAGCGTCCCTATACTACGGCGCAGTTACCCCGCATCGGACGGACGGACGGACAGATAATAAATTGTCTGAAAATAAAATATTAGACTTTGTACTCGGGGGAAGGCTTGAACCAAGGACCTCTCATTCCGTAGTTGTTCACGCTAACCACGGGACCACGGCGCTCCTGAGGTCGCATAATCCTTGATGTTGCCTCTCTTGCACATGGACTACTCAGTTTTTATATCTTGCTTATTTTTTTCATGGTTCCACACAACTTCTTCCTGTTTCCTAGATTGATCTGTGTTCAGTTTTTCAAGGCCTATCTACTGTGCCAACTTATAACTAAATCTGAGGGGGGTGCAATGGGGAGGTTCCCTTGTAAGAACTATGGGACTTAACCTCTGAGGTCATCAGTCCCCTAAACTTAGAACTACTTAAACCTGCCTAACCAAAAGACATCACGGACATCCACACCTGAGGCAGGATTCAAACCTGCGACCGCAAAAGCAGCGCGGTTCCGGACTGAAGCGCCTAGAGCCGCTCGGCCACAGCGGCCGGCTTCGATTCCTCCCCCGTGCTGCTGTCCTGTGCATTACATCGGTTCATTCCTCCTTTTCTAAGCTTGGAGATAGAAAATTCTGCTTAGCCCACAGCCATACTAAGAGAGCGGATTTCATACAAGACTGGGAGTGTTCATGAGATAGAGATTGCTGATCACAAAGGGAACGTAAGGATTAAATAAAATATTTACGGCAGAGATCACTTCCTACAGGCATTGATCCGACTAGAAAATGACAAAGATGCCATATGAAAATTATAAAATGCCGTATCCAGTTGACAAGATGTACGCTAACGAAATATGTAGTCAAATAAACGGAGTCACTATTACAAATAACACACAGTATCCATAAAGTCTCGCATCATTCCAAAAAATCTTAACTTGGACGGCATTACAGATAGAGGACCGTGGTTAGCAGCTGTCAGAGTATTTTTTCCTTTGTCCTTTGTAGTAGTTTGACTTGTAATGCAACAAAAGGGGCGAAAAATCAGGAGGAGACCCACTGTCTCAGGTGGTATGCAGATTCCAAATCTGTGACAAAAGTACTGCGGAATATCGACGCACGGTGGTCTAGCGGTTCTAGGCGCGTAGTCCGGAACCGCGCGACTGCTACGGTCGCAGGTTTGAATCCTGCCTCGGGCATGGATGTTTGTGATGTCCTTAGGTTGGTTAGGTTTAAGTAGTTCTAAGTTCTAGGGGACTGATGATCACAGATGTTAAGTCCCATAGTGCTCAGAGCCATTTGAACCATTTTTTTGAATATCGACGCAAGTATAGGAGGGGAGCACCGGAGAGATGGTTCAGAAACAAAGAGGACACGCAGACAGGCTGCATAAGAGACTTTTCTCGAAATGGACGTCCGCCTGCGCCCCATGTCTGAAACACGTGTTGGCAGAGTACGTTCAACACAGCCTCGTCATTCCATCCTGCATCAGGCGGACTGCAGCGAGAGAACTAAATGACACTTTCCGTAATGGTCCTCTCGCATGTCCGCCGCTCTCTCCCGATGTCACGCCACTAGACTTACTCGAATGGGGTTACGTCAAGCAATGCGTGTGCGCGACGACTGTAAGCGGCATTGCTACGTCTCGTGCACGAATCAATGAAGCAATCAGAAGCGTTGATACTGCCAGGCTGACCCCTACATGGCCAGAACTCGAACGCCGCATTAATGTTCTACGAGCGACGAGTGGTGCAGAAGATAACCTTGAGAGTTTCTAAATGTTTTTCAATGTTCATATGTTCTAATGTGTGTGAATTCTAACAAGGGAAACTCCCCATCGCACCCCCCCCCCCCCCTTAGATTTAGTTATAAATTGGCACAGTAGATAAGCCTTGAAAAACTGATGACAGATCAATCGAGAAAACAGGAAGAAGCGGTATGTAACTATGAAAAAAATAAGCAAAATACACTCCTGGAAATGGAAAAAAGAACACATTGACACCGGTGTGTCAGACCCACCATACTTGCTCCGGACACTGCGAGAGGGCTGTACAAGCAATGATCACACGCACGGCACAGCGGACACACCTGGAACCGCGGTGTTGGCCGTCGAATGGCGCTAGCTGCGCAGCATTTGTGCACCGCCGCCGTCAGTGTCAGCCAGTTTGCCGTGGCATACGGAGCTCCATCGCAGTCTTTAACACTGGTAGCATGCCGCGACAGCGTGGACGTGAACCGTATGTGCAGTTGACGGACTTTGAGCGAGGGCGTATAGTGGGCATGCGGGAGGCCGGGTGGACGTACCGCCGAATTGCTCAACTCGTGGGGCGTGAGGTCTCCACAGTACATCGATGTTGTCGCCAGTGGTCGGCGGAAGGTGCACGTGCCCGTCGACCTGGGACCGGACCGCAGCGACGCACGGATGCACGCCAAGACCGTAGGATCCTACGCAATGCCGTAGGGGACCGCACCGCCACTTCCCAGCAAATTAGGGACACTGTTGCTCCTGGGGTATCGGCGAGGACCATTCGCAACCGTCTCCATGAAGCTGGGCTACGGTCCCGCACACCGTTAGGCCGTCTTCCGCTCACGCCCCAACATCGTGCAGCCCGCCTCCAGTAGTGTCGCGACAGGCGTGAATGGAGGGACGTCTTCAGCGATGAGAGTCGCTTCTGCCTTGGTGCCAATGATGGTCGTATGCGTGTTTGGCGCCATGCAGGTGAGCGCCACAATCAGGACTGCATACGATCGAGGCACGCAGGGCCAACACCCGGCATCATGGTGTGGGGAGCGATCTCCTACACTGGCCGTACACCACTGGTGATCGTCGAGGGGACACTGAATAGTGCACGGTACATCCAAACCGTCATAGAACCCATCGTTCTACCATTCCTAGACCGGCAAGGGAACTTGCTGTTCCAACAAGACAATGCACGTCCGCATGTATCCCGTGCCACCCAACGTGCTCTAGAAGGTGTAAGTCAACTACCCTGGCCAGCAAGATCTCCGGATCTGTCCCCCATTGAGCATGTTTGGGACTGGATGAAGCGTCGTCTCACGCGGTCTGCACGTCCAGCACGAACGCTGGTCCAACTGAGGCGCCAGGTGGAAATGGCATGGCAAGCCGTTCCACAGGACTACATCCAGCATCTCTACGATCGTCTCCATGGGAGAATAGCAGCCTGCATTGCTGCGAAAGGTGGATATACACTGTACTAGTGCCGACATTGTGCATGCTCTGTTGCCTGTGTCTATGTGCCTGTGGTTCTGTCAGTGTGATCATGTGATGTATCTGACCCCAGAAATGTGTCAATAAAGTTTCCCCTTCCTGGGACAATGAATTCACGGTGTTCTTCTTTCAATTTCCAGGAGTGTATACAAACTGAGGATTATGCGAGCTCAGGAGCGCCGTGGTCCCGTGGTTAGCGTGAACAGCTGCGGAATGAGGAGAGGTCCTTAGATCAAGTCTTCCCTCGAGTGAAAAGTTTAATTTTTTATTTTCAGACAATTATCAAAGTTCAGGCGCTCACACATAATCAACTTCGCTCTCCAAAATTCCAGGACATGTTCAGATTTGCTTGGACATATGCAGGATTTGACGGTCTACACACGGAAAAATATGAAAACGTTAAAAACATGTTTTGGCAGAGCACAGGGAAAACTGCGCGACTGTGAAACTGTTGCATTCATTTGTTGCAGTTTATGTGACTCTTATGTTTTCATCACTTTTTTGGGAGTGATTATCACATCCACAAGAAAACCTAAACCGGGCAAGGTAGAAGAATCTTTTTACACATTCGCCAAGTGTACAAGTTAGGTGGGTCGACAACATATTCCTGTCATGTGACGCACATGCCGTCACCAGTGTCGTATAGAATATATCAGACGTGTTTTCCTGTGAAGGAATCAATTGACCTATAACCTTGCGATCAAATGTTTTCGGTTCCCATTGGAGAGGCACGTCCTTTCGTCTACAAATCGCACGGTTTTGCGGTGCGGTCGCAAAACATAGACACTAAACTTATTACAGTGAACAGAGACGTCAATGAACGAACAGACAGATCATAACTATGAGAAAATAAACTTTTCACTCGAGGGAAGACTTGAACCAAGGACCTCTCGTTCCGCAGCTGCTCACACTCACCACGGGACCACGGCGCTCCTGAGCGTACATTGTCCTGATGTTGCCTATCTTGCGCATGGACTACTCATTTTGTATATTTTGCTTATTTTTTTCATAGTTCCACACAACTTCTTCCTGATTTCTCGATTTATCTGTGTTCAGTTTTTCAAGGCCTATCCACTGTGCCAATTTATAACTAAATGTAAGGAGGGTGCGATGGGGAGGTTCCCTTGTAAGGGACCAAAATGGTGGGGTCATCGGTCCCTAGACTTACACACTACTTAAACTAACTTATGCTAAGAACAACACACATACCCATGGCCGAGGGAGCGCTCGAACATCCAATTCCTGTGATTGCTTAGGAATATTTTCCGAATATTTTGGTATAACGTAACAATGGCCTCCGGTGCTTATTACAGAATAATGGGATTTAGATCTATTCGGATCGTTGCCTCAGTTACCTTTGTTACTGTGAAAATACCTTCACAACAGCGAAAAACCATACAATACGGAATCAGCAAAAATTGCTGTGGTGTGGTTGCCATCGCAGCGGCAACAGCTGAGCACAGCGCTGCTTTCCATTGCACTCAGTGAACCCATACACGGGTTGCATATCCAACTCCATCAGTATCCATACTTATGTGTCACTGTTAACGTACAGCTATCACTGCTGCAGAAATTAATCCGAGGCAGAACCGAACAGGACTGAATGCAAGCTTGACGCGCAGGGAAAATAAACTGAAGCGGCTAAGAAACTGGTATAGGCTGCGTATTCAAATACAGAGATAAGTAAACAGGCAGAATACAGCGCTGCGGTCGGCAACACCCCTATAAGACAACAAGTGCTCGCACAGTTGTTATATTGGTTACTGCAGCTACAGTGACCGGTTATCAAGATTTAAGTGAATGTGAGCGTGGTGTTATAGTCGGCGCTTGGGTGATGGACACAACATCTCCGAGGTAGCGATCAAGTGGGGATTTTCCGTACGACCATTTCACAAGAGTACAGCGAATATCAGGAATAGTCCGCAGCTCGTGGTCGTGCGGTAGCGTTCTCGCTTCCCACGCCCGGGTTCCCGGGTTCGATTCCCGGCGGGGTCAGGGATTTTCTCTGCCTCGTGATGACTGAGTGTTGTGTGATGTCCTTAGGTTAGATAGGTTTAAGTAGTTCTAAGTTCTAGGGGACTGATGACCATAGCTGTTAAGTCCCATAGTGCTCAGAGCCATTTGAACCATCTGAATATCAGGAATCCGTTAAAAAGTCAAATCTCTGACATCACTGCGGACGGAAAAAGATCCTGCAAGAATGGGACCAACGATGACTGAAGGGGATCGTTCAACGTGACAGGAGCGCAATTTTTCCGCAAATTGCTGCAGATTTCAATGCTGGGCCATCAACAAGTGTCAGCGTGCGAACCATACAACGAAACATCATCGATATGGGCTTTCGAAGCGGAAGACCCACTCATGTACCCTTTATGACTGCACGATACAAAGCTGTACGCTTCACCTGGGCCCGTTAACACCGACGTTGGACTGTTGATGACTGGAAACATGTTGCCTGGTCGGACGAGTTTCATTTCAAATTGTATCGAGCAGATGGACGTGTACGGGTATGGAGACAACTTCATGAACCCATGGATCCCGTCTGATCACCTGCATCCATTCATGTCCATTGTGCATTCCGACGAACTTGGACAATTCCAGAAGGACAATGCGACACCCCACACATCCAGAATTGCTACAGAGTGGCTCCAGGAACACATATCTATGTTAAAACAAGTCCGAACGCCACCAAACTCCCCAGACATGAACATTATTGAGCATACTTGGGATGCCTTCCTACGTGCTGTTGAGAAGAGATCTCCGCCCCCTCTTACTCTTACGGATTTATGTACAGCCCTGCAAGATTCATGGTGTCCAGCGCTACTTCAGACACTAGTCGAGTCCATGCCACGTCGTGTTGCGGCACGTCTGCGTGCTCGCGAGGGCCCTACACGATATTAGGCAAGTGTACCAGTTTCTTTGCGCCTTCAGTGTTGATTAAAGGAGTTCATTGGCGCGTGGATACTGCCTCGCGGCTTTGGTCGCTACAGCCGCCGCACCGGAATTGCACATTAATGGTGCGGAAAAACCAGAAGGAAGACGGCCATCTGACCATGTGTAGTCCTTACAGATATCGGCGGCGCATGTATCATCTGCAGGACGCTACATACTCCAGCGAATATAGTAGCACTTCGTTCCGATCTGTATAAATATTGGTGCGAGACAGTACTAACTATTGCTATCGACCGTATGTAACCGAAATAGACGAAGATCGTAAATTCTAGAATTTTTATTACAGTGCATTGTCGCCATTGTCTTTACAATGATTACCGGTTCATATTCTGAACATCGTCAGAGCTGTTAAAACAAATAAAAGACGTGCTAAGTTTGATCTTACACAACTAATCTGAAACACGCATGTGATAAACATAATACTGATGACGATACTGCCTGTAGTTGCACAGCGACCCGTCAGTTTTATGTGCTCTGTGCAGCCCCCATAACACACTAACTGAGCATAATTTTATGTATCTAAATGTTTCCTTTCAGCACAATGACTTTGTCGTCTTGACGTGCTACGTACGGAAGGCTACACCTCCTAACACGGTTGCCCACACTCATTAACAAGTCTGGACATTACAACTGAAATACGGAAGCTGCACACAGCACGTAACTTCGAAAAATTTTGGAGGTTTGTGGTAAGTTCCAATGTCGCAAACTGCTGAGGTCATCGGTCCCTAGGCTTACACACTACTTAATCTAACTTAAACTGACTTACGCTAAGAACAAGATACACACACATGCCCGAGGGAGGACTCGAACCTCCGACGGGGGGGGGGGGGGGGGGCGGGGGGGGAGGAGCCTCACGAACCGTGACAAGGCGCCCGTGACCACACGTCTACCCCGCGCGGCCACATAACATGTACGGGTTGATCTCCAACTACAATATGAATCATATGCACTGTAATATTATACAACTTAGCACGTCTTACTTGTTTTAATACGCTCAGAATATGAACGAAACTGGTAAGCGAAGTGAAGACAAAGATGACAAGAGACTAATAAAAAATATTAGCATAAAAACTCTGACGTTACGGATTTATCTCCTCTTGATAATTCATAGAAGATTGTAATAATGATAATTTTAAAGGAAAAATAATTGTTATTGCAGAAATCCGGACCAATGACGCAGACCTCTTCGTACGGCTATGTGCAACTGGGCGGTGACCTTCCTGAAAGTGGGAATGACCGGTGTCTTATGCGACTGCAGCCGTAAGAATAGTGAGCATTGAGCGGACTCCTTACGTAACACAGGGGCGGGTGGGCCGCGCTGCACTTCAAAGCGTTGGTCGCCAGTCCAGACCCACACCCACACACGCCCACACAGCGTCAACTTCCTCACCTCGCCTCAACTAGTCCGCCATCGCCTGGACTCGCAGTAAATTTATCCTCAAGGCTATTAGCACACTAACACGCGATGGCGATAGTTTCCTGAAGGAAATTTGAGTGTTTTATTTTATGTACTATGTCTGTGTGTGTGTGTGTGTGTGTGTGTGTGTGTGTGTGTGTGTGTGTGCGTATGTGTGTGTTTGTCTGTGTGTGTGTTGCGGTGCGAACTGATTCCGGGCGCATATGTAAGCTTGACGGAAATTAAATTTCCTTCATTTGTTACTCGAACGAGACACGTGACAGTAGACATACACTGTACAGAGGCTTGTAATGTACACTTGTTGTGTACATAGTTCCGCGTAGTCAGCGCGTACACAACTTTCCCACTAGAGCGCGCCCCGCTAAGCACAACAGCGCAGGCGCAGCGCTCGTCCGTCTCCGCACTACGAGATGGCGCTGTCTTAGAGACGGACCAAATTCTGCTTCCGCCGATCCGCGTATTGATATGTAACGCAGCCAATGAGATTGCTGCTAACGTAGAACCTTTTCTCCTCGCGGATCACACTCGCGCAGTGATACCTGAACGCTCGAGGTATTATAACGAGTGTACAGACCTCCGATTAGTCAGTCTGCATTTGTCTGTACCAGTCTATAGTCAAGTTTCAGTCTGCGCCTAGTAAGATTATCATAATTCTGTACATAGCCATGAAGAGAAATGTATAGACACTTTGTCAAGTATCAGAGATATGTGAGAATAAGATTAACATACCAAGACCAAAGGAACTTCAGATTGTCAATTGTAAATAGCATCCAGAATCAAGTTAAGTAAGGTTTATGATTGTTATTATTTTAATAAATGTGTGTGAAAATTAATCAAGTTCTGTTTAAAGTTGGTCACTGTCAATCTGCTACTCTAAGCGTGGAAGTGGCATTTCTATCGTCTGACCTAACGGCAGAAGATAAACACGCCACGATAAGACCACGAGACGTATTGCTGACACTCGCCTACTTCGTTAGAGCGACAAGTCAAATAATCTGATCGTGTGTGTACCGAAGGTCTTACAGTACGCACACCACAACACTGAAGAGCCAAAGAAACTGGCACAGCTGCCTAACATCGTGTAGAGCCCCTGCGAGCACGCAGAAGTGCGGCAACACGACGTGGCATGAACTCGAATAATGTCTGAAGTAGAGTTGGAGGGAATTGACACCATGAATCCTGCAGGGCTGCAAGGCATCCCAGATATGCTCAGTAATGTTCATGTCTGGGGAGTTTGGTGGCCAGCGGAAGTGTTTAAGCTCAGAAGAGTGTTCCTGGAGCCACTCTGTAGCACTTCTACACGTGTGGTTGGTTGCGTGGTCCTTCTGGAATTGTCCAAGTCTATCGGAATGCCCAGTGAACATGAATGGATGCAGTTGATCAGACAGGATGCTTACGTACGTGTCACCTGCCAGAATCGTATTTAGACGTATCTGGGGTTCCATATCACTTCAACTGCACACGCCCCACACAATTACAGAGCCTACACTAGCTTGAACAACCCCCTGCTGTCATGCAGGGTCCATGGATTCATGAGGTTGTTTCCAAACCCGTACACGTCCATCTGCTCAATCCAATTTGAAATGAAACTCGTCCGACCAGGCAACATGTTTCCAGTCATCAACAGTCCAACGTCGGTGTTGACAGGTCCAGGCAAAGCGTAAACCTTTATGTCGTGCAGTCATTAAGGGTACACGAGTGGGCCTTCGGCTCCAATACTCCAAAATGGTTCTGAGCACTATGGGACTTAACTTCTGAGGTCATCAGTCCCTTAGAACTTAGAACTACTTAAACCTAACTAACCTAAGGACATCACACACATCCATGCCCGAGGCAGGATTCGAACCTGCGACCGTAGCGGTCGCCGGGCCAGACTGTAGCGCCTAGAACCGCTTGGCCACTCCAGCCGGCTCCAATACTCCATATCGATGATGTTTCATTGAATGGTTCGCACGCTGACACTTGTTGATGGCCCAGCATTGAAGTGTGCAGCAATCTGCGGAAGGTTTGCACTTGTGTCACGTCAAACGATTCTCTTTAGTTGTCGTTGGTCCCGTTCTTGCAGGATCCTATTCCGCAGCGATGTCGGAGATTTGATGTTTTGCCGGATTCCCGATATTCGCTGTACGCTTGTGAAATGCTCGTACGAGAAAGTACCCACTTCATCGCTACCTCGGTGTGTCCATCGCCCAAGCGCCGACTATAACACCACGTTCAAACTCACTTAAATCTTGATAACCGGTCACTGTAGCAGCAGTAACCGATCTAACAACTGTGCGAGACACTTGTCTTATATAGCCGTTGCCGACGCTTGCCTACACCAGTTTCTTTGGCGCTCCAGGGTACATAGCCACATAGTACTAGCACTTGGTTTAACTTGTTACTAGTTAACGCGTTAAAAAAACTCCTTTGGTGTAACTTGTCAAATCCATGTCTGTGGGAGATCATATTGCACCCAGTGACAGGATCTAACTGTACATCGAGCGCAGTCTGGTAAAAGCATAATCACATATCCGGGCCCGTACCTGCCAGAAAAGCCGTGTGCACGATTAATAGGGAAAGAGCATCGTTGCCCAACGCTGTGACCTGTAGTGTCAGTGACCCTGACCAAATGTGGCCGTTCAAATAAGCGCTGGTAGACTCCCAAATGGGAGACTCCCTTTCGTCCCAGGAACGCGCAGTTCGCTTATCGGGTTAGGTCACTAGTTTTTGTTGCCCTCACGTCTGGCTAGTCTCGATATCATTCTCCGTTTAATGTTTAAAGTGCACTGCGGTCACGTCTATTACGAGAGCTTATTAGCGCACACAATACCAACAACTTCTCCAGACGTAAACAGCGATTGCTTTTACGACCAACCGTAGGAAAAAAATGTGAACTTGCACGAAAAAGAGCAAGGAGCAGTGCTAGTACAATTTTACACCTACATTGAGCAAAAAGAAAACATTAGACGAAAGATAATAGGAAACAGAAAGGAAATTTTCTGCTAGGCTCATTGTGCACAAAATCTAAGATAATCAAGTAATTCACTTTTCCCGTGATAAATTCGACAAGGAGAAACTCGTCATAAGTCACACTCTGACGCAGTCGAAACTTGGCAGGGTGAAAGAAAGGTGAAAATAATGGGACACCTATTTCGGCTTAGGTTCCGGCATGCAATAGCATCCAAGAAAATGGCGTTCAAAGTTTCAACGCGATTTCATCAGACTCCTTGCTCGTCAAAAAATCAGGTGAGTTGGTAGCGCAGTGGTTAAGACCATAATATCAAAATTTTACGCCCCGTGTTAAATTACAATCTTATTTTGCCTTTTTTTTATCGCGGAAGTATGTGACATCAATATTTTTTTATGACATCGTGATACAAATAGAATTAATGGCAAAAGAAATAAGGATTTCAAATCCTATGACAAACAGTTTTATCATCACGGCTGACACAGAGTAACAGCTTCCAGAAAATTTTCTAACACAAGTTTTCGTTTCTTGACAAGAAATTCGTAACGAATTTAGTCCTCGAGTCGGTCAAGACGTAAAGTAAGAATGGAACGACATCAGAATGTGCACGCAGCTGCCACAATATCTACAGTAGAAAGCTCACAAAAGAAACCTATCACCAGTTTCTGGACCAATTTTTGCGACTGTACCTTAAAAAAAAAAAAAGGAGGCGTTTTCGTACCTTGTTGACTCTTGGGATGGGCAGAATCGTCCCTCCTTATACTATGGCCTGTTTGTCGATGAAATCGGAATACCGATATGTTCATTAAAAGTGAAGAGGTTGAAAAATCAGCCAACCAGTTGCAAAACAAAGGTTTATTAGCTCTTGACCTATGTGTAGATATTACTAAAAAAAATCCTCTTCAGAAGGAGTGGGCCTTCTTGTTACATCACATGACGGTTCGTTAGATTAGATGAAGCCGAGCGGCTCTTGTCATATATAAAATTGACAAAACAAGAATTATCTCAAGCCATGGCTTTAGCTAACAGCCAGATTACATGTATAGTACTTCAGAATGAATGCTCACTAGCAAATGCCTACAGGTAGAGGCTCTTGTCAATATAAAATTGTAACAGTTGGTCTCAGTCTCTGCATGATGCGCACGCCAACTCTACAAAATTCCGAAACTGTGGTTTGTTAAGTTTATTAAGTGAGGAACTGACGAAAAGTAGGGCCAGCAGCTTCTGAAAAAGCATATCCACGGTACAAAATAAACGTGTAGTGTCTTCACTTACATTGTTCCAAAACCCACATCATTTGTAGTTACACCAGCAATCGATGGCACTAAAAACTACATTCTTTCACCGAAAAAGTCTGTAGTTATTGGAATAACACGGTAGATAATGAAGTTTTACATAATAATAGTATGCTGAAATACTCTCCTCTTTGTGTGCTATCATTTACCAAAATCTCATTTCGATATCTAAAACTGTTTACGAAATATCAGCAATATTTTGGGTATTTCACTCTGGCTTTATCACTGGCGCGGCTCGATCGCATATGAACGTGCAACATCAGATGAATCTTCTCGCGATTAGTGACATAGAGGTCTCCACCCAAGTCTCAAGAAAAATTTGTTACGTTAACAAAATTTTATACGCAGTACATATTATGTAATATGCAACAAACACAAAATCATAGCAACCCCTATTTTTCATTGCAATCTTTTTCGAATTTCGCGCAGTGTGTTATTTCCATGTAAATATCACAATAACTATGACAATTAACGAAACGACAGGCACATCAACATGAACCTGTCATATAAAGCCACAAGTAACGAAAATATGAAATTTTTCTACCAAATAGTTCCTGTAAAATCGAAAGCAGTCGGCACACGGACCGTGCATCCGAACGTTGAGCGTTTTGTGTGCCGAGTTTCTGACGTCATAGCGTGGAATAGCACGTTCGGTAGTCTTTCCGAATGTGCAGAGCAATATCCGGCATGTCAGAGCGTGCGTCTGAGCGTTGACCAATGAGATGGCACAACGCCACCTACGTCACACGCGAGCCGTCTCCCTTGAGTACAGAGTTGTGAGGCGCCATATTGACATTCATTTCAAGCCTATATGTATATATGCCGTTTCTGAGCACCAGCAAATTGAGAATCACTGGAAAACCCGATGTTGATTGTGTGATTCGTTCCAGTAAATAATGAGAAACATCATATTCGTGGCAAAAGAATTATTGTAACTTGCGTATTATGAGAGTAGGCTATTTGAAAGCAGAGACACACTGAAGATCCACCCAAAACGCATTCTTCTTCGTACCGTTTGTTATAATTAAATTTCAATTAGTAACATATCTACGATTAAGGTTTTTAGCTATGGCTAAGACACTATGATTAGATTAAGCTAGTACATTGGTAGTGTAGCGTACTGACTAGCGGCCGGCACGGTAGCTCAGCGTGTTTGGTCAGAGGGCCGATTGTCTTCTGTAATAAAAAAAAATGAGTGAAGGAATCAACGATCAACTTGAACAGATGTCATGTGACGTCCGCCCACACCAAACGAAACGAACCATGAAAATTGTGTTCGGTCAGAAGGTTAGCTGCGCTCTGTAACAAAAAAAACTGAGTTAATGGATCAAATGGTTCAAATGGCTCTGAGCACTATGGGACTCAACTGCTGAGGTCATAAGTCCCCTAGAACTCAGAACTACTTAAACCTAACTAACCTAAGGACAACACACACATCCAAGCCCGAGGCAGGATTCGGACCTGCGACCGTAGCAGTCGCGCGGTTCCAGACTGTAGCGCCAGAACCGCTCGGGTTAATGGATCAACGACGAACTTAAAACGGATGTCCTACGAGGGCTGCCCCGAGCAGAAGCAACGAACGAAAAACGAACAAAGCTGGCACGGTAGCTCAGCGTGTTCGGTCAGGATTAGCTGCCCTCTGTAATAAAAAAACTGAGTAAATGGATCAACGATGAACTTCAGTGGGAGTTATGGGACATCCGCCCCGAACAAACGCAATGAACAATACCGAACATAATAAGATTAAAAAAAAAAAAACTAGCGTGACTGGTCGCTGTTGAGTTGTTTGTTTGGGTGGTGGTTCGCGTCTTGGCGCTTCCAATTTTTTTTTCCTAACATTCGCGTTTTTATTAGGTTCTGATACTTTTTCATTAGTTTAATATTAGTATATACTATAATATTTGGTGTTATGTAAATGCAAGTTTACCGTTTTTTGAGGGGTGCTTCTGTTCTATTGGCTTAATCTACAGGACAGCTTGCGCTACTTGTATAAAGATATTTTGCTCCTTTTTCCTTTCCGCTTCGTAATTCACATGTTGCAAAGATTCTGCTACTGGGTAGGAACAGTGATCAAGAAAGACTGACCTTGAGGTATTACTAAAATTTGGGAATGATGAAATAATGTTTATCTTGTGCGGAGAAGTATTCCAAATTTGTACCGCACTGTTTGTAATGGAAATTTTATAAGCCTGTGTCCTTATTGATTGGACAAGGTACTTTCCTTTTCGTGGACGATGGAGGAAATGTGCGTTTTAATAGAGCTAACATGGGAATTTTACGCGCGCCCGTTGCGGAACTAAAAACGTCCCTCAAATGCCGCTGGAGTGCGTTGCGATCGCGTATACCACGTTGAGCCCACGTACCGTATGCACAAGTCGCATCGTTCCTGAGCGTTCAGCAACACGTTGAACTTGGCACGCTCAACGTTAACTTTCGACAGCACGGTCCGTGTGCCGACGGCTTTAGGGAAATATTCCAGGGCGTGCACCTCTGTTCTGTCATCGCCAACCAGCCGGCAGGTGGCAGACACACACCGTCGGCCACCCCTTCTGGGCAAACGAATGAACTCGCCGGCCCTTTGGGTGAAAATTGGTCCCTGCACATTGGCCACCGTATCCTGCGCGGACACCCTGTGTATGGTAGCTACACTACTGGCCATTAAAATTCATACATCACGAAGATGACGTGCTACAGACGCGAAATTTAACCGACAGGAAGAAGATGTTGTGATATGCTATTGATTAGCTTTACAGAGCATTCACACAAGGTTGCCGACGGTGGCGACATCTACAACGTGCTGACATGAGGAAAGTTTCTAACCGATTTCTCATACACAAACAGCAGTTGACCGGCGTTGCCTGGTGAAACGTTGTTGCGATGCCTCGTGTAAAGAGGATAAATGCATACCATCACATTTCCGACTTTGATAAAGGTCGGATTGTAGCCTATCGCGATTGAGGCTTATCATATCGCGACATTGCTGCTCGCCTTGGTCGAGATCCAATGACTGTTAGCAGAATATGGAATCGGTGGGTTCAGGAGGGTAATACGGAACGCCGTGCTAGATCCCAACGGCCTCGTATCACTAGCAGTCGAGCAGTCGAGATGGCAGGCATCTTATCCGTATGGCTGTAACAGATCGTGCAGCCACGTCTCGATCCCTGAGTCAACAGATGGGGGTCGTTTGCAAGACAACAACCATCTGCACGAACAGTTCGACAACGTTTGCAGCAGCATGGACTTTCAGCTAGGAGACCGTGGCTGCGGTTACCCTTGATGCTGCATCACAGACAGGAGCGCCTGCAATGGTGTACTCAACGACGAACCTGGGTGCACGAATGGCAAAACGTCATTTTTTCTGATGAATCCAGGTTCTGTTTACAGCATCATGATGGTCGCATCCGTGTTTGGCGACATCGCGGTGAATGCACATTAGAAGCGTGTATTCGTCATCGCCATACTGGCGTGTCACCCGGCGTGTTGGTATGGGGTGCCATTGGTTACACGTCTCTGTCATCTCTTGTTCGCATTGACGGCACTTTGCACAGTGGACGTTACATTTCAGATGTGTTACGACCCGTGGCTCTACCCTTCATTCTACCCCTGCGAAACCCTACATTTCAGCAGGATAATGCACGACCGCATGTTGCAGGTTCTATATGGGCCTTTCTGGATACAGAAAATGTTCGACTGCTGCCCTGGCCAGCACATTCTGCAGATCTCTCGCCAATTGAAAACGTGTGGCCAATGGTGGCCGAGCAACTGGCTCGTCACAATACGCCAGTCACAACTCTTGATGAACTGTGGTATCGTGTTGAAGCTGCATGGGCAGCTGTACCTGTACACGCCATCCAAGCTCTGTTTGACTCAATGCCCAAGCATATGAAGGCCATTATTACGGCCAGAGGTGGTTGTTCTGTGTACTGATTTCTCAGGATCTATGCACCCAAATTGTGTGAAAATGTAATCACATGTCAGTTGTAGTATAATATATTTATCCATTTAATACCCGTTTATCATCTGCATTTCTTCTTGGTGTAGCAATTTTAATGGCCAGTAGTGTAATAAGAATTGCTGAATCCCATGATTTCTTTTGGCGGACGATACGAATTGCTTTTGTTTTCGGTATGAAGAGCGCGAGATTAACTGTTATTGATCTGTCAATTACAGATTTCGAAGTTGGTTACTGATTTTCGTATCATTTGGTTATGGTGGCAGATTGCGCAGTAACGTAGCTCGAGATCTCCGTTTGGTTTGAATGTGACTAGCTGTTGTGAATTGGCGAAGCCAACAAATGTGAATAGCAAACAATATTTGTGGTATCGCAGTCACTGGTAGCGCAGCCCGAGGTCTAGGTTAAATAGGAATTTGGTAACCTTTTTTTGAGTTGGTGAAGCCAACGAATGTGAACATCAGAAAATGATGGTGGTAACAGGCCTATGACCAGCGTAGTTAGAGGTATAGGCTACGTTGTAATGTGATAAACTGGTTGTGAGTTGTCGAAGTCCACTAATGTGAACAATAAAAAATGGTTGTGGTAACATACTGATGCACAGCGAAGCTCAATGTTTCCGTCGTCGTTGTAGTCACCTACTTGTGCGTTTTATTTCTGAATTTGCTGCAGTTTCCGAGGATGTGATTAACTTGCTAACCAACAGCAAAAAGTTAACTTAGTTAAGAAGCGTAGCTAATTGCGAACCAGCAATGAGATTGGTTACCCAAATCCAGTTCATGATCTGCACTGTTCCTTTACCATCATTCATCACGTGAATCGTTACCAACATCAGGTCGCAACGGAACATAGGCGAACGACGTGCGCGGATTTTTAATAACATTTCTTAAGAGTTTTTAAAGATCTTTTGTTGCCATTTCCCCGTGAGTTTCAAATATGTGTTGAACTTTCTTCGTGATCGGTTGGACGATAGTTACTTTACACACGAGCGACCGACCGCCTCCTACATCGCACGTTTGTGGGCAAACTGCAACGATAGGTTGCTGATCGCATAGAAACCTCAGATCCCAGGAAACCTAGTACGGCTGCCTGGCATGTTAGCAGAGGTGTGTGACAATACGATGGTGACTTGTTTCTCTTGTCATTAAGTCTGGTTGTGCAGTTCCTTTTCGGTTTACCCACGTTGAGTGACACCTTTCCGTTAGAATTAGTAGTAATTCAGGGGCCACGAACTACTCTGGGAAGTTAGAATTATATATAAATACCTTCAGCTGCTGACGGGCGTTGATATATATCAAGGGGGGCAGGTGAAAATGTGTGCCCCGACTGGGACTCGAACCCGGGATCTCCTGCTTACATGGCAGATGCTCTATCCATCTGAGTCACCGAGGGCACAGAGGATAGTGCGACTGCAGGGACTATCTCGCGCACGCCTCCCGCAAGACCCACATTCTCACCTTATATGTCCACACACTACTTTCGAAGTGTCCCTAACCAACACACTCATTACTCGTGTCCGAAAGAACAGACACCATATCCATATAAGTATATAGTTCTGGCAATACCGGCCATGACCTTCTTCTTCTTTGCGGATGCACACATATTACCCGAACTCTTACGGGACTTGGTAAGAATGTCTTCCACGAGTAATGAGTGTGTTGGGTAGGAACACTACGAAAGTAGTATGTGGACATACACTCCTGGAAATTGAAATAAGAACACCGTGAATTCATTGTCCCAGGAAGGGGAAACTTTATTGACGCATTCCTGGGGTCAGATACATCACATGATCACACTGACAGAACCACAGGCACATAGACACAGGCAACAGAGCATGCACAATGTCGGCACTAGTACAGTGTATATCCACCTTTCGCAGCAATGCAGGCTGCTATTCTCCCATGGAGACGATCGTAGAGATGCTGGATGTAGTCCTGTGGAACGGCTTGCCATGCTATTTCCACCTGGCGCCTCAGTTGGACCAGCGTTCGTGCTGGACGTGCAGACCGCGTGAGACGACGCTTCATCCAGTCCCAAACATGCTCAATGGGGGACAGATCCGGAGATCTTGCTGGCCAGGGTAGTTGACTTACACCTTTCTATAGCACGTTGGGTGGCACGGGATACATGCGGACGTGCATTGTCCTGTTGGAACAGCAAGTTCCCTTGCCCGTCTAGGAATGGTAGAACGATGGGTTCGATGACGGTTTGGATGTACCGTGCACTATTCAGTGTCCCCTCGACGATCACCAGTGGTGTACGGCCAGTGTAGGAGATCGCTCCCCACACCATGATGCCGGGTGTTGGCCCTGTGTGCCTCGGTCGTATGCAGTCCTGATTGTGGCGCTCCCCTGCACGGCGCCAAACACGCATACGACCATCATTGGCACCAAGGCAGAAGCGACTCTCATCGCTGAAGACGACACGTCTCCATTCGTCCCTCCATTCACGCCTGTCGCGACACCACTGGAGGCGGCCTGCGCGATGTTGGGGCATGAGCGGAAGACGGCCTAACGGTGTGCGGGACCGTAGCCCAGCTTCATGGAGAAGGTTGCGAATGGTCCTCGCCGATACCCCAGGAGCAACAGTGTCCCTAATTTGCTGGGAAGTGGCGGTGCGGTCCCGTACGGCACTGCGTAGGATCCTACGGTCTTGGCGTGCATCCGTGCGTCGCTGCGGTCCGGTCCCAGGTCGACGGGCACGTGCACCTTCCGCCGACCACTTGCGACAACATCGATGTACTGTGGAGACCTCACGCCCCACGTGTTGAGCAATTCGGCGGTACGTCCACCCGGCCTCCCGCATGCCCACTATACGCCCTCGCTCAAAGTCCGTCAACTGCACATACGGTTCACGTCCACGCTGTCGCGGCATGCTACCAGTGTTAAAGACTGCGATGGAGCTCCGTATGCCACGGCAAACTGGCTGACACTGACGGCGGCGGTGCACAAATGCTGCGCAGCTAGCGCCATTCGACGGCCAACACCGCGGTTCCTGGTGTGTCCGCTGTGCCGTGCCTGTGATCATTGCTTGTACAGCCCTCTCGCAGTGTCCGGAGCAAGTATGGTGGGTCTGACACACCGGTGTCAATGTGTTCTTTTTTCCATTTCCAGGAGTGTATAAGGTGAGGATGTGGGTCTCGCGGGAGGCGTGCGCGAGATAGTCCCTGCAGTCGCACTGTCCTCTGTGCCCTCGGTTGCTCAGATGGATAGAGCGTCTGCCATGTAAGCAGGAGATCCCGGGATCGAGTCACGGTCGGGGCACACATTTTCACCTGTCCCCGTTGATACACATCAACGCCCGTCAGCAGCTGAAGGTATTACTATATAAATCTAATTTCATTCTAGACGGCTGGAGGTCATCAGTGGTGTCTGTTCTTTCAGACAGAATTGATGGGAAGTTTATAGTAGTAGTAGTTAGTAGTAGTCACGATACAGCGGCCTTCATCTCATGGTATTAAATTACTTATGAAACACTTAAAGAACTGCGTACAGGTTCCGTAATATCATGTGGACATTTTAATTTAAATGATCAGGGGAAATCTACAGTTATACTCAAGTCCTGTGTCGCTTTGTAGAATAAACTCTCAGCCTATTAATTTATAATAAGAGTTCTGATAATCACTAATGCTGTTATTTACAACATTTCGATGGACACATCGAGATTGCAAATCAAATTGTGTAAAAGTAGTGTGGCTATTTCAAATTACACAATAAGAATAATGAATAAAAAGAAATTGAGGATCAGTAAACGAAAAAAGAATTGTATTAGCACACTAGAACGATGTACACAACGCACTTGACGTCAGTGAAAAGTGTAACATGTTCTGAAAAGTTCTCGTGCTTGTGCTTGGCGGGCCAGCACCTGCTGAACCCGCTATAGTGCCAGTTTTAAGTGAGGAGTGTTTTGAACTATGGTTGCGTAAGATACCGGTAGGGGCCGGGCCCGAACTACCACTGCCTACCGCAGCAAACAACTGCGCTGTAGCCACTAACAAATGCCTTGTGAACTACAATTTGCTACGCGTTGTACATTGCTTTTTTTTAAATTTTGAAATGAGTAGGGAGACTAATCTTCGTGTATAAAGGGATTCGAATGAGACTCTCACCGCAAGAAAAGGAATCTGCAATCGCTATGACCGTTATTTCAAGACTGCTTTCGTGGAAGCGCAGAAGGCGGACGTAAGATGGCAGCTCTTGGAGAGGAAGGCGGAGCTCATTCCCCCGCACCGCTCTTCTCCCGCCTGCCAATATATACCGTCCGCTTAACTTCTGTGGCGGAATCGAGGCGAACGGCCGATTGCAACAATATCGCATGCGACGAATCGCTGCTATCTGTCGTTGTATTAATTGAGGAACAAGTTCGACTAGTTTTTGTATCGTGTCTATCTTGACAGATACATATTCGGTTAGTTCTGCCTTTAATTTACTGGTAGTTTCTTGACGTTGCTGACGGACCTGCTCAATTTGAGCAATGAGATTTTGTTCGGTTCTTTCTGCCTGTTCTTTTATTTCCTGTGTCTTGGTATTTAAGCTATGATCTAGTTCATTAAAGCTTTCTCGTAATTTATTCTGTAATTCGGTTCGATTTTCACTTAACTTATTATGCAGGTCAGCCTGTACAGCTGATAAGTCTCGTTTGACTTCTGTTTGTGCCTTAGCAAGATTGGACACATTTTCTGCTAAGAAGGATAGCTGCTGCATAATCACAATTAACGGGTCCACAACATTTTGATCTGGTGTCGCGCGAACATTGTCTGAACCAGCGGGGGTTTCTATATCGCTACCGCTATCCACAACAGTCTCAGAATTGCTCTCTGTGGCCTCTGCTTGGGCGCAAACAGCTGAACGCTGTTGCACGTCTTGTTGCTGATGCATGGACATTTTATATGCAGCTCTAGTTAATACCATGAAATAATTATCTATCACAGTTTATAAATCACTGAATATTGTTTCAAAATTAATGTCTTAACCAAGTTTAACGTTCAGATTAATTCACTGAGGTAGTCAAGTTAAATGCTCACACACGAAATAATAACCACACAACATTAAAATTCTACAAGCTAACTACTCTCTGAAAAACTTCTTTCCAAGATACTTCAAATTTTATTTTAACTACAAAATTAAAAATTGGTTTGTTCTGGCCTTTATCTGGAGTGCTGTTCTTGTCTAGTAGATGAAACCTTTCCTGTCGGCAACCTTTACTGTCAGCACAGGATATCTCTACAGTTTAGTTCCAGCTCGTTCTCGTAGTTTATCGTGAAACAGAAAATACGTGTATTATAGAACAATCCAAGAGAGTCCTGTCACACTGGCGCCAATATAATTTTAATTAATATTGTGTTTATACTGGTTGCTGGTGAGGAGGAAAGTTAGTTATTAGTATTTTATTAATGATCTCATTCATAAGCAGCCATATCACAGTCGATCAGGAAAGTTATAATTAAGCTTTACTTGTTTAATCAGAATCGGACGATGACTCTCCTTGTCCGCAGTCTCGATGATTCGAAGCGATCTGCAGTCCTGTGTAAATAAAATGTCTTGGTTTTCTTGCGTTGCGTAGTCAGTCGGCAAACCTCCGATCAAGCGGAAAGTTTGCTTTGATAGAGTTTAATCACCCGATGAAATAATGGAGCCCTTGGATCCAATAATTGCAGGTTCGTTTCCAATTCATCAGAAGTTCCCTTCTGATTACCAACGAAACGACACCTCCGTGCAAATTTCCAGTTAGAGAATACATATATAATGAAATTCCTTACACACCTTTGATGTAAATGCTCAGTATATATTTTCTGGAGTAGCATACAATATACACTCCTGGAAATGGAAAAAAGAACACATTGACACCATACTTGCTCCGGACACTGCGAGAGGGCTGTACAAGCAATGATCACACGCACGGCACAGCGGACACACCAGGAACCGCGGTGTTGGCCGTCGAATGGCGCTAGCTGCGCAGCATTTGTGCACCGCCGCCGTCAGTGTCAGCCAGTTTGCCGTGGCATACGGAGCTCCATCGCAGTCTTTAACACTGGTAGCATGCCGCGACAGCGTGGACGTGAACCGTATGTGCAGTTGACGGACTTTGAGCGAGGGCGTATAGTGGGCATGCGGGAGGCCGGGTGGACGTACCGCCGAATTGCTCAACACGTGGGGCGTGAGGTCTCCACAGTACATCGATGTTGTCGCCAGTGGTCGGCGGAAGGTGCACGTGCCCGTCGACCTGGGACCGGACCGCAGCGACGCACGGATGCACGCCAAGACCGTAGGATCCTACGCAGTGCCGTAGGGGACCGCACCGCCACTTCCCAGCAAATTAGGGACACTGTTGCTCCTGGGGTATCGGCGAGGACCATTCGCAACCGTCTCCATGAAGCTGGGCTACGGTCCCGCACACCGTTAGGCCGTCTTCCGCTCACGCCCCAACATCGTGCAGCCCGCCTCCAGTGGTGTCGCGACAGGCGTGAATGGAGGGACGAATGGAGACGTGTCGTCTTCAGCGATGAGAGTCGCTTCTGCCTTGGTGCCAATGATGGTCGTATGCGTGTTTGGCGCCGTGCAGGTGAGTGCCACAATCAGGACTGCATACGACCGAGGCACACAGAGCCAACACCCGGCATCATGGTGTGGGGAGCGATCTCCTACACTGGCCGTACACCACTGGTGATCGTCGAGGGGACACTGAATAGTGCACGGTACATCCAAACCGTCATCGAACCCATCGTTCAACCATTCCTAGACCGGCAAGGGAACTTGCTGTTCCAACAGGACAATGCACGTCCGCATGTATCCCGTGCCACCCAACGTGCTCTAGAAGGTGTAAGTCAACTACCCTGGCCAGCAAGATCTCCGGATCTGTCCCCCATTGAGCATGTTTGGGACTGGATGAAGCGTCGTCTCACGCGGTCTGCACGTCCAGCACGAACGCTGGTCCAACTGAGGCGCCAGGTGGAAATGGCATGGCAAGCCGTTCCACAGGACTACATCCAGCATCTCTACGATCGTCTCCATGGGAGAATAGCAGCCTGCATTGCTGCGAAAGGTGGATATACACTGTCTAGTGCCGACATTGTGCATGCTCTGTTGCCTGTGTCTATGTGCCTGTGGTTCTGTCAGTGTGATCATGTGATGTATCTGACCCCAGGAATGTGTCAATAAAGTTTCCCCTTCCTGGGACAATGAATTCACGGTGTTCTTATTTCAATTTCCAGGAGTGTATTTTCAATTTCTTTCTTCCAGTACTCTCGATAGCAAAATTACAATTATTCAATGTGGCTATTCGGCACGGAGAAGATCCTAGAAGTCCTCTCAACACACCAGAGAGAATATTACAAAGAGTAATTATGCGCTCATGGAAAGTAATAGTACTGCAGTACTTTGCGCATCGATTCTGCGAGTTTATAAATGGTCAAGTAGGAAACGTACTTCACTCATAGAATTATGCAGGGATAATTAGTAGAATATAAAATATTAGACTCTCTTACTTATGAAGAGAAGTGTACCTATAGCAGCAAACCCAGCCAATAGTAAGTTAAAAAAAAGGTGAAATTACAAATGTAAAAAAATTATTTTGTTGTTTCTTTTTAACGTCCACTGCTATGAGTGCGAATCCTGAATCCTTCCTGGTCATGCTGACAAAGTTTTACGAATTTCACCCGCTGCGACCTAGTCGCGTATTTGAACAGTGATCCAATGCTGTCAAACGTTTTTTACTCCAGTCTTTGATGACAATATCAATTCTTTTGACGATGAGCGGTTTCAGTCAGTAACGACCATTCTCAGATCTTTTCTACACCGTGTCCTAAAGTGATAAGGCCGTGATGAATTTATCTGTAAAACTGTAGACAGTGGAAATTAAAATGTCCTGTTGTGCCTCTCCTGCTCCGAGTCGCCCCGTTTGGCGTCCTACCCCCCTTAAGTGCTTCTCGCTTCTGTTGCTGCTTGTCACGTAGCTGCAGAGACCGCCCGTGTTGAGGTGAACACTCACGCCGCGGGCTCCTGTTCGATAGGTTGCCGCCCCTGTACGCAAGGCGCGCTCATCTTTGCGAAGCAGCGTTCCGCGCTATACGCAGAGCGCAGCCGCCGCATGCGGGCGACGTTGATTATAGAGGAAGGGGAACGCTTTTGCGCCGAGACCATCTCCCGTTAGGCATTCTCCTGCAGGCTCGGCGGGGTCAAGACCCTCCGCGCGCTGAGTCACATCTCGCCGGCTGCAGCCAGAGACAAAGGCGGTCCTTCATTCAGCGGCGGTCACACACAACCTGTCCCGTCCCCGCTGACTCACATGCGAGCCGTCTCCGAATTAGCGGCGGCCGCCTTCGGCGAACTCAATCGCGTCGTTTCCGGCGAACGACACGGCGACGGCCTTCTGGCACGTCCTCGATGGCGATCTCCTGTTCTTCCCGGAACGTGAGGAAACGGACGGAGCATCACGAAATGTTGAGTTTGTGCCGTTTTATTTCATCTGATCTACACAGGGAGACAAAACGACGGTGGTCTACGGCTGGGACCATAGACGATATACACTACTCGCCATTAAAACTGCTACACCAAGAAGAAATGCAGATGATAGACGGGTATTCATTGGACAAATATATTATACTAGAACTGACATGTGATTACATTTTCACGCAATTTGGTTGTATAGATCCTGAGAAAAGAACAACCACCTCTGGCCGTAATAACGGCCTTGATACGCCTGGGCATTGACTCAAACAGAGCTTGGATGGCGTGTACAGCTACAGCTGCCCATGCAGCTTCAACACGATACCACAGTTCATCAAGAGTAGTCACTGGCGTATTGCGACGAGCCAGTTGCTCGGCCACCATTGACCACACGTTCTCAATTGATGAGAGATCTGGAGAATGTACTGGCCAGGGCAGCAATCGAACATTTTCTGTATCCAGAAAGGCCCGTACAGGACCTGCAACACCCGGTCGTGCATTATCCTGCTGAAATGTGGGGTTTCGGAGGGATCGAATGAAGGGTAGAGCCGCGGATCGTAAGATCTCTGAAATGTAACGTCCACTGTTCAAAGCGCCGTCAATGCGAACAAGAGGTGACCGAGACGTGTAACCAATGATACCCCATACCATCACGCTGGGTGATACGCCAGTATGGCGATGACGAATAAACGCTTCCAATGTGCGTTCACCGCGATGTCGCCAAACACGGATGCGACCCTGATGATGCTGTAAACAGAACCTGGATTCATCCGAAAAAATGACGTTTTGCCATTCGTGCACCCAAGTTCGTCGTTGAGTACACCATCGCAGGCGCTAGTGTGTGTGATGCAGCGTCACGCGTAACCGCAGCCATTGTCTCCGAGCTGATAGTCCATGCTGCTGCAAACGTCGTCGAACTGTTCGTGAAGATAGTTGTTGTCTTGCAAACGTCCCCATCTGTTGACTCAGGGATCGAGACGTGGCTGCACGATCCATTACAGCCATGCGGATAAGATGCCTGTCATCTCGACTGCTAGTGATACGAGGCCGTTGGGATCCAGCACGACGTTCCGTATGACCCTCCTGAACCCACCGATTCCATATTCTGCTAACAGTCATTGGATCTCGACCAACGCGGGTAGCAATGTCGCGATACGATAAACCGCAATCGCGATAGGCTACAATCCGATCTTTATCAAAGTCGGAAACGAAATGGTACGCAATTCTCCTCCTTACACGAGGCATCACAACAACGTTTCACCAGACAACGCCGGTCAACTGAATGGAGCTGACAGTTACAGTTTCTCTCATTTATAGCTGAAATCAGGCACTGATTTTGAGAATTCAACGAAATGTAATTCTACTCTTACACATGTAGTAGTGCAGTTAACCTAGTTTCTCCGAAATTCCTGATAACAAAACAGTGGTTATCATTTTTACATGTGATCAAGTTGAAACGTATTAACAGCTCTTTTAACAAGCGACAGATCTTTAGCGAATACTTGCTGTTTTTTTTCACTTCGAATTCTTGTAGTTCACCGCTTCCAGAGAGGTGTAAGACAAAATAACAATTTCGACCGTAGCATTAGTTTACTAACGACTCCACAAGAATATGTGTGAAATATTTTAGTAAGCTTTTGTAAGAAAGGAAATCCATTCATGTGCATAGTATGAGGTAAGCACGTATGTTTTCTGAATTTTGTTTAATCCACTACAGATATCGAAACGACATCAAGATAGGAAGCGTAATATATTACAAACGGTTGACTACATTGGTGTAGTGAGCTAGATATTAACGATACGTCGTCTCAAAATCTTAGTCATTCAGTAAGTTTTATGTCCAAGGACCAACAGCTATCGAAACTTTCAACTTGTGGAAATACCTCTGCAAGTATTTTAAAGTAATTCGCTTGCACATCTGAGATTTTCCGCACTTTTCCTAATCTGTAGGAAACAAAACAATACTAACACGAGCACATGTGAAGGCCTTTACTTCTGCATCTAGTAGAAAGCACAACATTTGCTCTGCAACAAAAATGCCGTAAATTATCCACTTTCAATGCGTAATTACATGCTCGGCTTCGTGCCTCGAGTCACGTGACTAAGATGTTGGTTTCAGTAAAATGACGTAATGTGCAGTCTATGTTATCTATACTCTATGGCTGGGACACACGTGAGATCTTTTTATTCTCAGACATTTTTGAACCGTCATATAGTACTTGCAGAAAAAAACCGCCAGGATAGCAGAGAGCGCTTATGCGCTGCTTCCTGGAGTCGGGTAGGCGCGCTGGCCCCGGATCGAATCCGCCCGGCGGATTAACGACGAAGGGCCGGTGTGCTGGCCAGCCTGGATGTGGTTTTTAAGCGGTTTTCCACATCCCCCAAGGTGAATACTGGGCTGGTCCCCACGTTCCGTCTCAGTTACACGCCTCGCAGACATTTGCTACACGTTCACTCTATTCCATGGACACTAGTTGCAGACAGCTGGGGTACAGTGCTACCTTCCCGGGGGGTACAGGGTGGCGACAGCAAGGGTATCAGGCCACCCCTTAAACTTAGCATGCCACATCCGATTAACCGTGGCCGACCCTGCATAACTGCGGGACAGGGCTCAGAAAGATAGAGATATAGCACTCTCAGAATCGTTTACATTCGGGGCGAATTTTTTGCTAATAGTTACTTGGAGGGAAGCTAAGACGAAATGGCTGCATGAAAAATATGAAGAAATCGAAAAAGAAATGATTGTTGGAAGGACTGACTCAGCGTACTGGAGAGTCAAAACAACCGTCGGTGAAATTAAAAGCAAGGATGGTAACATTAACGGGAATTCCACTATTAAATGCAAAGGAGAGAGCGGGTAGGTGGGAAAAGTACATTGAAGGCCTCTGTGAGGTGGAAGATTTGTCTGATGTGACAGAAGAAGAAACAGGAGTCGTTTAGAAGAGATAGGGATTCCAGTATAGAATTTAAGAGAGTTTTGGAGCACTTGAGATCAGATAAGGCAGAAGGGATAGATAACATTCCATCAGAATTTCTAAAATCATTGGGTGAAGTGGCAACAAAACGACTATTCACGTTAGTGTGTAGAACGTGTAAGGCTGGCACTGTACCTTCTGACTTCCAAAAAAATATCATCCACGCAATTCCGAAGACTGCAAGAGCTGACAAGTGCGAGAATTATCGCACAGTCAGCTTAACAACTCATGTATCCAAGTTTCTGAAAAGAATAATATACAGAAGGATGGAAAAGGAAATTGAGGGGGTGTTATATGACGATCAGTTTGGCTTTAGGAAAGGTAAAGGCACCAGAGATGCTATTCTGACGTTGCTGCTGATAACGGAAGCAAGGCTAAAGAAAAATCAAGGCACTTTCATAGGATTTCTCGACCTGGAAAGTGTGTTCAACAACGTAAAATGGTACAAGATGTTCGAAATTCTGAGAAAAATAAGGGTAAGCTAAAGGGAGAGTCGGGTAATATAAAACATGTACATGATCCAAGAGGGAAAAATAAGAGTGGATGACTAAGAACGAAGTGTTCGGATTAAAAATAGTGTCAGACAGGAACGTAGTCTTTCATTGCAACAGTTTAATCTGTACATCGAAGCAGCGATGATGCAAATAAAAGGAAGGTTCAGGCATTGAATTAGAATCCAAGGTGAAAGGATATCAATGATCCGATTCGCTGATGACATGGCTACCCTGAATGAAAGGGAAGAAGAATTACATGACCTGCTGAACAGAATGGACAGTCTAATGAGTACAGAATATGGATTAAGAGTAAATCGAAGAAAGACGGCCGGCCGCGGTGGCCGTGCGGTTCTAGGTGCTGCAGTCCGGAACCGCGGGACTGCTACGGTTGCAGGTTCGAATCCTGCCTCGGGCATGGATGTGTGTGATGTCCTTAGGTTAGTTAGGTTTAATTAGTTCTAAGTTCTAGGGGACTTATGACCACAGCAGTTGAGTCCCACAGTGCTCAGAGCCATTTGAACCACTTTTTTTTTTTTTTTTTTTTTTTTTTGAAGAAAGACGAAGGTAACGAGAAGTAGTAGGAATAAGAACAGCGATAACTTTAACATCAGGATTGACAGTCACAAAGTAGATGAAGTTAAGGAATTCTGCAACCTAGGAAGTACACTACTGGCCATTAAAATTACTACACCACGAAGATGACGTGCTACAGACGCAAAATTTAACCGACAGGAAGAAGATGCTGTGATATGCAAACGATTAGCTTTTCACAGCATTCACACAAGGTTGGCGTCGGTGGCGACACCTACAACGTGCTGACATGAGGAAAGTTTCCAACCGATTTCTCATACACAAACAGCAGTTGACCGGCGTTGCCTCGTGAAACGTTGTTGTCATGCCTCGTGTAAGGAGGAAAAATGCGTACCCTCACGTTTCCGATTTTGATAAAGGTCGGATTGTAGCCTATCGCGATTGCGGTTTATCGTATCGCGACATTGCTGCTCACGTTAGTTGAGATCCAAGAACTGTTAGCAAAATATGGAATCGGTGTGTTCAGGAGGGTAATACGGAACGCCGTGCTGGATCCCAACGGCCTCGTATCACTAGCAGTCGAGATGACAGGCATCTTATCCGCATGGCTGTAACGGATCGTGCAGCCACGTCTCGATCCCTGAGTCAACAGATGGGGACGTTTGCAAGACAACAACCATCTGCACGAACAGTTCGACGACGTTTGCAGCACCATGGACTGTCAGCTCGGAGACCATGGCTGCAGTTACCCTTGACGCTGCATCACACACACTAGCGCCTGCGATGGTGTACTCAACGACGAACCTGGGTGCGCGAAGTTACTTGCGAGTACCTTCTGTAAGTGCTTGTGAGTCTTGCTGGAGCAGATGTCGGAAGCGTTTACACACAGCGGGACGAGAGTGTCCATTAGAGCAGACTATCAGTCGTAGTTCTGTACGTGAAGGAAGAGTTTGCGACGGGAGGGCGTCGGTCTGCAGCTGTACTTTTAATAGCTTTAGTGACAAAGGAAAAAGCAGGAACGACCTCAGTCGTGTTGGATAAGAGAGTAGATTAGGCGGCCGTATGGTTTTGGAGCATGTAAGAAACTCACTGCAGGGATTGTAGCGGAAGATCCGTAACAATATCGAAATTTTATGAGAATGACAGGGCTGGAGATGGAAGAAATATTTTGTAAAATAACAGTTGCAATAAAATAACGTAACACCTCACTTCATCTTGATACAACAGTGAAATAGGGTGGATATCTAATTAACGAAGCATTTCCAGACATACATTATGTGAACGTTTTTACTTGTATTGACTTACGAAACCACTCGTAAATTCCTCAAGGTCTTTATGTCGGCACCTAATATAATAATATAATCAATAAACACTACGTCATAAAAATTATACATGTAATTGCATTACTTGTAGTTAAATGACAATTTTACGAGATCCAAAAGACTGATTATTTCAAACGTAAACTCAATTGTTTCTCTATATTAATTAATCTGTGTCATAAAACTACTTTGCCTGATTCCTTAAATATATGTGCATACAAGGCAAAGCAAAGCCTTGACTGGCTGACTCATCAACGCCTGGTCCAAGCCACTAAGGATAGAAATCTGAAATTTGGAGAAGGTGTTCGATCTTATACTGTGGGCGTCGTTTAAGAAGGGAGTTTTCGAAATTCCACCCCTAAGGTGGTGAAATAGGGGATGAAAGGTCTTTTGAAAATAGGTCGCTATTAAGGAGACTTTGAAGCTGGACCGGTGAAAAGTGGTGTTTAGTTTCTTGGTCATAAATAAACAAAAACGTGTTTCAGTATTTTCGGAAATTTGGCTCCTATGGGAGTGAAATAGTGGGTGAAAGTTTGTTTGAAAATAAATCATTACTAAAGAATAATAGGTTTGTTTATAAATAATAAATCTTCTGCTACCAGTCATGATTTTTTATTTTACTATTCGCACGACGCGTTTCGAGAAATAATTCTCATTTTCAAGTGCGTTTCTTTGATGTGTGTTAAGCCATTTCTTTTGATGTTGTCAGTGTGTTGAGTCTGCTTCATTTTGTTGGCTTTTAAGTTTTCTAATGGTCCATTTGTGTAGAGTCTCACACACGCTTAACATCACACACAACTTGTACACTTTACACATCGAAAATATCTTATATAAACAAAACTGTTTTGTTTATACCAGATATTTTCGATGTGTAAAGTGTACAAGTTGTGTGTGATGTTAAGTGTGTGTGAGACTCACACACACTGACAACATCAAAAGAAATGGCTTAACACACATCAAAGAAACGCACTTGAAAATGAGAATTATTTCTCGAAACGCGTCGTGCGAATAGTAAAATAAAAAATCATGACTGGTAGCAGAAGATTTATTATTTAAAAACAAACCTATTGTATCTACAGTCGCAGGCTTTCAAAAACCATTTATAATGGATCAAATCAGATTACTAAAGAATAATTGAAGTATTTTTAAAGCTACATATATGAAAACTGATATTTGACTTCCTGGTCATAAGTTTAAAAAAAATACGTGTTTCATCATTTCTAGAAATTCAACCCCTTCACTGACTCATCATCGCCCGCCCAAACCGCCAAGGATAGAAACTTCGAAGTTGGTGAAGGTATTGATCTTGTACTGTAGACATCGCTTTGTAAGAGACTATTGGGAAATATGTCGCCATTAGGGCAATTTTGAACTACTGAAATTGGTATTTGGTCACTCAGTCAGAAAGAAATACGTATTTCGGCATTTTTGGAAATTCAGTATTTAAGATGGCTAAAAATGGTGGCTATTTCTTTTAATAAGTCATTGTTAAAAAACTACTAAAGCATTTTTAAAGCTCCATCTATGAAAATCGGCATTTGACTTCCCAGAAATAGAAAAACATAAGTTTGAGTGTTTTTGGAACTTCAGCGCCATAGTGGAGTGAAATAGGGCATGAAAAGTATTATGAAATTATTTCATTATGAAAGCATTTACAAAGCTAAATCTATAAAAATTTATAATTGGATTATCGGTTGGAAATAAAAAACTATGTTTTTCATTGTTTCTGGAAATTCAACCCTGAAGGGGATGAGAATTTTAAGGAAAAAAGATTTTACAGCTAAATCTATGATAACGGGTATTTAAGTTCTCTGTTAAATATGAAGAAATATGTATTAGGGAGAATAAAGTTTCTATGGAAATATCACAAGAACGCAAAAGGCATGATTAACAAAAACCTTGGATTCCAGCTACCAGAACCGCTTTTTGGTCAGAATTTATTCGGAAAGGACCATGCTTCTATGGCTTTAATTAGCGTGAAAAATTTAGAAAGTGTTGCAATTTGTGAACAACACAAAAATTCGATTAAAGACAAAAAAACAAAAATCTGTACACAGCATACAATCTGCGCGAGCGGAGCAGTAAGCACTCAGCTAGTTGTGGATATTCTGGTAAATTTCTTCTCTGTAGGTGTTAAAAATTGTGGCCATTTCAGCCAACAAACTTCGCTCCTTATCTCGGTTCCCGTAATCCAGTACCTGTACATTCCATAACGTTCAGTTTCCTCGTACTAACTACACTCCTGGAAATTGAAATAAGAACACCGTGAATTCATTGTTCCAGGAAGGGGAAACTTTATTGACACTTTCCTTGGGTCAGATACATCACATGATCACACTGACAGAACCACAGGCACATAGACACAGGCAACAGAGCATGCACAATGTCGGCACTAGTACAGTGTATATCCACCTTTCGCATCAATGCAGGCTGCTATTCTCCCACGGAGACGATCGTAGAGATGCTGGATGTAGTCCTGTGGAACGGCTTGCCATGCCATTTCCACCTGGCGCCTCAGTTGGACCAGCGTTCGTGCTGGACGTGCAGACCGCGTGAGACGACGCTTCATCCTGTCCCAAACATGCTCAATGGGGGACAGATCCGGAGATCTTGCTGGCCAGGTTAGTTGACTTACACCTTCTAGAGCACCTTGGGTGGCACGGGATACATGCGGACGTGCATTGTCCTGTTGGAACAGCAAGTTCCCTTGCCGGTCTAGGAATGGTAGAACGATGGGTTCGATGACGATTTGGATGTACCGTGCACTATTCAGTGTCCCCTCGACGATCACCAGTGGTGTACGGCCAGTGTAGGAGATCGCTCCCCACACCATGATACCGGGTGTTGGCCCTGTGTGCCTCGGTCGTATGCAGTCCTGATTGTGGCGCTCACCTGCACGGCGCCAAACACGCATACGACCATCATTGGCACCAAGGCAGAAGCGACTCTCATCGCTGAAGACGACACGTCTCCATTCGTCCCTCCATTCACGCCTGTCGCGACACCACTGGAGGCGGGCTGCACGATGTTGGGGCGTGAGCGGAAGACGGCCTAACGGTGTGCGGGACCGTAGCCCAGCTTCATGGAGACGGTTGCGAATGGTCCTCGCCGATACCCCAGGAGCAACAGTGTCCCTAATTTGCTGGGAAGTGGCGGTGCGGTCCCCTACGGCACTGCGTAGGATCCTACGGTCTTGGCGTGCATCCGTGCGTCGCTGCGGTCCGGTCCCAGGTCGACGGGCACGTGCACCTTCCGCCGACCACTGGCGACAACATCGATGTACTGTGGAGACCTCACGCCTCACGTGTTGAGCAATTCGGCGGTACGTCCACCCGGACTCCCGCATGCCCACTATACGCCCTCGCTCAAAGTCCGTCAACTGCACATACGGTTCACGTCCACGCTGTCGCGGCATGCTACCAGTGTTAAAGACTGCGATGGAGCTCCGTATGCCACGGCAAACTGGCTGACACTGACGGCGGCGGTGCACAAATGCTGCGCAGCTAGCGCCATTCGACGGCCAACACCGCGGTTCCTGGTGTGTCCGCTGTGCCGTGCGTGTGATCATTGCTTGTACAGCCCTCTCGCAGTGTCCGGAGCAAGTATGGTGGGTCTGACACACCGGTGTCAATGTGTTCTTTTTTCCATTTCCAGGAGTGTATTTAAGTACGCAAATTCGTCCTGAATCTAATTCCCGGCAGCTTTCTTCTTCGCACTTTCTACCCACATATCGCTGACATGCACTTCTCCGCGCGTATCCATCGCGACGTTGGTTGTAATTGTTTCGACAATGCCGGTACACATTTATAGAGCAGTTACTTCCACCGCCTATGTGTAGCGATGAAATAACTCATCGCTCTCTCGTTCAAATTAACGTAGGATCGAATCTCCTCGATGACGATTTTTTTTTCTTTAAAGTTCTTTGTAATAGGTCTATGATGTTCTAATAAGTTATTTTGCTGCATTGCATTGTTTAAATTCTATCTTTTGAAATAGCTCGTGCTCTTCCTGTAGGGGGTAAAACGTACAATTTCTTTGCATATAAATATATCACGGCCACAAATTATGTCTCAGAACACGTATCTGAGACGGAACATACCGAAAATGTCTATGAAAAATTGACAACAGGCGCCTTCGTGCGCGCGCGCTCTGTCAAAACACTTGCAGCCGCTTGGGCAGGCGTTGTGACGGGTAGAAGTGCGTGGATTGTAGTGATGGGGAGCTCGTGAATGAGTCGTTCAAATGAACGCTTCACTCCAGTGAAGTGTGAACTAACCACTCAGTTCAACGAACGGGTACATCAAACTCTTCACAGATAGCACACTCCACACTTTTTTCTAGTTCACTCACTCTCTTCCCCTCTCCCTCTCCCATTACATCGGCGCTACGTCACTCATCCTCCCTTCACTTCAGTCCTCCCTGTCCTGCCTGTCGACGAATCACGCGGTGTTAGTGGGGAACGATAGGTTTAAGACGGGCGGAGGAGGTGAGGGGTGAGGGGAATGCAGCGTCAGCTGCTACCTGCAGTGCTGACATCATTACCCGTGACTATTTGTGCAGTTAAACTTCGCGTCTACGGGTAGCCTACCGTTGGCAGCGCTTGAAGACAAATGAATATTAAAGATATAAATGAAGGGGCTGGCTGTGTGAGCACGCACAGCCAACATGAAAATAAAAGGTTTGTTAATAACACTGAAAGAGGGATTTTATCTGAAATCGTACCAATGACTACAGGTGACAGTTTACGTTTTGAATCTGGAGGGTTATTATTCTCAACAAAAATAAAATCTACAGGAAAACTTCTGAATAATTACTTAACATAGGTTTATAGACTTTGCGACAGTGGTAAACATACTCATTCTATTTTGAATTAAATTTTAAAAGGAACATAAAATTGGACTGCATTTCGTTGGTAGCCCTAGTTTTCAGTCCATGAATACAACAAATAATGTTTCATTTGGCAGATAAAGACTTTTTTTGGGCGCTTCATGAGAAAATGTCGAGCAAGATTAAATGTAATACCTTCTTTATATGTGACAGGCTTCTCTGTTTATCTTTCCTTTGTCCCCTTCGACCATGCTCTATTTAAGTTAACCCAGACGCTGTAAGAGCGTAGAAAGGTTGCGTGCACGTTACTGCATAGTTCTGTCATCTGTTGGTAAAATTGTGAAGTATTACGAAGCTTTATTGTACGAGCGAGGCGAAGCGAGCGCAGCCGCGGCTTAGCGGCGAACTGGGCAACTTCGCCAGGCTTCCGTACTTCATGAATGAACTACTTCATTTGAACGTTTCACGGTAAAGAGTGGAATGAATGAAGTAGTTCACGGGAATGAACGAGTTCGACCCATCTCTAGTGGATTGACAGCTGTGGGCCATGCTAGGCCGGACGAGCTTTGCGGCGTGGTCAGTACATGGCAGCACCTCTGACAAGCGATGAGTGTCGGAACTAGAAGTATGAGAAAGCCTGACTTCAGGTCAGATGTCATGAGGCTGTGAACATGCAATGGGTATTCGCGACCGTTTGAGATGTCCAGCGAAGGTAGTCGCCAAGGCAAAACTAACTGAAAAAAGAAAATACGAAATAAGGGAAACTCTAAATATAAACTTAACGGAATCAGTGACAGAGAAGCCGATAAAATAATTTTAAAGACAGAAATTAGACGAATACGTGAGTGAAGACGCGCCCCCGCTACGAGACTGGAGTTGAAAAGGTATCAACTGTTAAACTTTTGGATATAAAATGATTTTTAAAAATTAATAACTCGCAAACACCCTTGGCCATTCAGACAGCCCTATCGAGCTGTTTTAATATATTTCCTGTGAATATTTATTATTTCACAGTATAGACCGGAATGTATTTTCCAAGCATGAAAAATTAATTTTCTGGCAAATAAAACATGTAACAGTAAAAGCAGCGGCAGCATTAATAAACATAGGTAATTAGGGTTGTATGAGTCATCAGTTTAATTGTTTAATAATTATTGGTGATAGGATACAAAAATTAAGAGCATCATAGAAAAGTGGCTGCAATCTTAGTCTAAATTCGTGTGTAATATATCTATACAACAGTAAATTTACAGTTTATGTATGTTTTCCAAAGTCAGAAGTACCTGAGTTTGACTCACGTTCAGTACGAGCCTATAAGTATAGGCGGCCATTCGCGCACGACACTTACAGGGTGTTTCAAAAATGACCGGTATATTTGAAACGGCAATAAAAACTAAACGAGCAGCGATAGAAATACACCGTTTGTTGCAATATGCTTGGGACAACAGTACATTTTCAGGCAGACAAACTTTCGAAATTACAGTAGTTACAATTTTCAACAACAGATGGCGCTGTGGTCTGGGAAACTCTATAGTACGATATTTTCCACATATCCACCATGCGTAGCAAAAATATGGCGTAGTCTCTGAATGAAATTACCCGAAACCTTTGACAACATGTCTGGCGAAATGGCTTCACATGCAGATGAGATGTACTGCTTCAGCTGTTCAATTGTTTCTGGATTCTGGCGGTACAACTGGTCTTTCAAGTGTCCCCACAGAAAGAAGTCACAGGGGTTCATGTCTGGCGAATAGGGAGGCCAATCCACGCCGCCTCCTGTATGTTTCGGATAGCCCAAAGCAATCACACGGTCATCGAAATATTCATTCAGGAAATTAAAGACGTCGGCCGTGCGATGTGGCCGGGCACCATCTTGCATAAACCACGAGGTGTTCGCAGTGTCGTCTAAGGCAGTTTGTACCGCCACAAATTCACGAAGAATGTCCAGATAGCGTGATGCAGTAATCGTTTCGGATCTGAAAAATGGGCCAATGATTCCTTTGGAAGAAATGGCGGCCCAGACCAGTACTTTTTGAGGATGCAGGGACGATGGGACTGCAACATGGGGCTTTTCGGTTCCCCATATGCGCCAGTTCTGTTTATTGACGAAGCCGTCCAGGTAAAAATAAGCTTCGTCAGTAAACCAAATGCTGCCCACATGCATATCGCCGTCATCAATCCTGTGCACTATATCGTTAGCGAATGTCTCTCGTGCAGCAATGGTAGCGGCGCTGAGGGGTTGCCGCGTTTGAATTTTGTATGGATAGAGGTGTAAACTCTGGCGCATGAGACGATACGTGGACGTTGGCGTCATTTGGACCGCAGCTGCAACACGGCGAACGGAAACCCGAGGCCGCTGTTGGATCACCTGCTGCACTAGCTGCGCGTTGCCCTCTGTGGTTGCCGTACGCGGTCGCCCTACCTTTCCAGCACGTTCATCCGTCACGTTCCCAGTCTGTTGAAATTTTTCAAACAGATCCTTTATTGCATCGCTTTTTGGTCCTTTGGTTACATTAAACCTCCGTTGAAAACTTCGTCTTGTTGCAACAACACTGTGTTCTAGGCGGTGGAATTCCAACACCAGAAAAATCCTCTGTTCTAAGGAATAAACCATGTTGTCTACAGCACACTTGCACGTTGTGAACAGCACACGCTTACAGCAGAAAGACGACGTACAGAATGGCGCACCCACAGACTGCGTTGTCTTCTATATCTTTCACATCACTTGCAGCGCCATCTGTTGTTGAAAATTGTAACAACTGTAATTTCGAAAGTTTGTCCGCCTGAAAATGCACTGTTGTCCCAAGTATATTGCAACAAACGGTGTATTTCTATCGCTGCTCGTTTATTTTTTATTGCCGTTTCAAATATACCGGTCATTTTTGAAACACCCTGTAGATTAGCGCGCTCAGCTGGAGCGGAGCTCGGGAATACACAGTTCTGTGCGCGGCTCGAAGGCGCCTCGTCTACATAACAGAAATATTTTATAAGTATTCGGTCGGGTGTTGTAAGAGTTTCACCTGAGACATTCGCGAGGAACTCTGAAGTAATTTTAGCTTTTTCGTACTCAGAAGAAATTCACGCCGCGTAGACGGATCTTTGGGACTCATAAATATTTCACTAGTGTCGATCGAAAAGAGTTTCGAACATTGCTCGATGTTTGGACTCTGAATAAACTGGGTTAAGCGACTTTGTCTAAAGAACTATGAACTGCTCTGCAGTTGACTTTAATGATAATCAGCAATGAAAAATACCCTTAGTTCGCTATTACAGAACCTCAATTTAGAGTTATGCTGAAGAACATGAGTAATTTTAGTGGCTTTGTAAAAGGTTAAGCAAATATGTGATGCCGGTCGACTACTTAGCTTCTCGCACTGAGAAGTATTAATTTAACAGTAAACTGTTGTGAATAATGTGTAAGGATATTTCGTTTGTTTTTCTCTAGAATAGATTAAATTTGTGAAAAGTGAGAAGCGATTATTATTTCACCGTAAATTTCTGCATGCAGTTTTAATAAACTTGTGGCTGCATTCATTTACGAATAAATGCGATGGATGCGTTGGTTGGCCCCTGGACAGGGACGAAGGCAATATTTTAAAATCCAAACACGCATTGGGGAGCCCTAAGAACAGTGTTTTTCTTGCTTTATGTAACTTTTTATTCGTACTGGGTGGCTCATGAGTCGAACTTTGGTGGAACCAACAGGTAGCAAATTTAAGACTAGCCATTTACTTTCTCATTAAGCAAGTCGCCCTAAGTATTACTGAAATTGCGTCTCACCTTTTCCTGAGTACGTTCATGAGTGCGGCAAAATACAGTACCAAGATGTGGTAGCGCAAAGACTGTGAAATAAGGCACAAATCCTGGTCGCAATATGACCACTTAAAACTCAGTTCTCCCGACAATGCCCACTCTCAAGCACGGCTCGCGACTTGACCCTCGGCTCCGTTTTCACGCTGAAATACACTCCTGGAAATGGAAAAAAGAACACATTGACACCGGTGTGTCAGACCCACCATACTTGCTCCGGACACTGCGAGAGGGCTGTACAAGCAATGATCACACGCACGGCACAGCGGACACACCAGGAACCGCGGTGTTGGCCGTCGAATGGCGCTAGCTGCGCAGCATTTGTGCACCGCCGCCGTCAGTGTCAGCCAGTTTGCCGTGGCATACGGAGCTCCATCGCAGTCTTTAACACTGGTAGCATGCCGCGACAGCGTGGACGTGAACCGTATATGCAGTTGACGGACTTTGAGCGAGGGCGTATAGTGGGCATGCGGGAGGCCGGGTGGACGTACCGCCGAATTGCTCAACACGTGGGGCGTGTGGTCTCCACAGTACATCGATGTTGTCGCCAGTGGTCGGCGGAAGGTGCACGTGCCCGTCGACCTGGGACCGGACCGCAGCGACGCACGGATGCACGCCAAGACCGTAGGATCCTACGCAGTGCCGTAGGGGACCGCACCGCCACTTCCCAGCAAATTAGGGACACTGTTGCTCCTGGGGTATCGGCGAGGACCATTCGCAACCGTCTCCATGAAGCTGGGCTACGGTCCCGCACACCGTTAGGCCGTCTTCCGCTCACGCCCCAACATCGTGCAGCCCGCCTCCAGTGGTGTCGCGACAGGCGTGAATGGAGGGACGAATGGAGACGTGTCGTCTTCAGCGATGAGAGTCGCTTCTGCCTTGGTGCCAATGATGGTCGTATGCGTGTTTGGCGCCGTGCAGGTGAGCGCCACAATCAGGACTGCATACGACCGAGGCACACAGGGCCAACACCCGGCATCATGGTGTGGGGAGCGATCTCCTACACTGGCCGTACACCACTGGTGATCGTCGAGGGGACACTGAATAGTGCACGGTACATCCAAACCGTCATCGAACCCATCGTTCTACCATTCCTAGACCGGCAAGGGAACTTGCTGTTCCAACAGGACAATGCACGTCCGCATGTATCCCGTGCCACCCAACGTGCTCTAGAAGGTGTAAGTCAACTACCCTGGCCAGCAAGATCTCCGGATCTGTCCCCCATTGAGCATGTTTGGGACTGGATGAAGCGTCGTCTCACGCGGTCTGCACGTCCAGCGCGAACGCTGGTCCAACTGAGGCGCCAGGTGGAAATGGCATGGCAAGCCGTTCCACAGGACTACATCCAGCATCTCTACGATCGTCTCCATGGGTGAATAGCAGCCTACATTGCTGCGAAAGGTGGATATACACTGTACTAGTGCCGACATTGTGCATGCTCTGTTGCCTGTGTTTATGTGCCTGTGGTTCTGTCAGTGTGATCATGTGATGTATCTGACCCCAGGAATGTGTCAATAAAGTTTCCCCTTCCTGGGAAAATGAATTCACGGTGTTCTTATTTCAATTTCCAGGAGTGTATTAATGGAAAGGACAGATGTAGTTGCATGGCGGTGCAGATTTCTGCGCAGGATCATGGGTGTGGAATTCGAAAGTATAGTGTGGTTAGATGAAACTTGGGTCAATGCCAGCCATTCTTTACGTAGAGGCTGGAATGATGGAACGCCCGAGGGGACAATGGCAGTGCCTGTTGGCAAAGGAGGGCGTATTATTGTCTTACATGCAGGAACATCGAAAGGTTTTGTGCCAAACTGCTTGAAAATGTTTCGGTCAAAAAAGACGGGAGATTACCATGAAGAAATGAACAGTGTAGTATTTCAAGAATGGTTCGAGACATCGCTTATGACGAATCTGACAAGTCCATCAGTGATTGTTATGGGCAATGCGCCTTATCATTCCGTTGTTCACGATAAGGCACCAACCTTGGAAACAAAAAAAGACGATATCATTCAGTGGTTGAAACGGCGAAAAGTAGATTTCAGAGAAGATTTAAGGAAGGCGGAACTGCTCGAAATTGTGGCACAAAAGAAACCCCAATTGCCAACATATGTAATTGACGAGATTGCTAAAAGGCACGGGCATAAAATCGTTCGGCTTCCTCCATACCACTGTCACTTCAATGCAATTGAAGGAGTGTGGGCGCAGATAAAAAATTACATTGCTGCAAACAATAAAAAATTCACGATCTCTGAAGTGGAAACTCTCCTTCCAGCAGCTATCAATAAAGTGACAAGCGAGACGTGGGCTAAAATTGTAAACAGCACTGCAAGTGCCATCAGAGAGGCGGCCAAAACCGAAAGGGTTGTGGAAGAATGCATCGAAAATTTAATTATACATCTGGGAGAGAGCAGTGATAGTTCGAGTAGTGCTGAGGAAGACAATGTCAAATCAGATTCTGACAGTGATGTGAGTGGTGTTTTTCCATTACAGTAACTGCAACGTATTCAGGAATGTAAGGAGGGAGTTTGCTATCGATCTACAACCAGATCATCATATTGTGAGTACTTTCTTCAGATTATAACTCTTGATACACTGACCAATTATTCTGTAGCTTGTAGTAGAACAAATTAATAATGCTAATACTTAACAATGGAAACCAAAACTGCTAATGTTCAACAACTTGCGAAAATAGTTTTCATTTCAGTTGTGAAGTTTAACAAATAACTTTATTATGTTTCAGCATCTTAGATACTTGTACTAAATAGCTCTTATCAGTTTCCGAGTTAATATACTTCAAGCATCAACTTTAAATAAATTCACGCGTACCAATACGACTTGTATTTTGTCTCGCTTTTATTTCTGCTGCTAGAGAATGCGTGTAGCAGACAGGGCGCCGCGTGCTGTGAGCCACGTTCGGCAACAGCGCCGTCTGCCCGCCGGAACTGTCAGTACCAATCACTCGTCTCACGGACTGTAGTATTAAATATTCAGTGTAATAATTTCAGTGTTATGTATTAATGATTTATGGAAGAAATAAGATTTGAAGTAAAATCAATTACTAAAATGCTGCATATATTGTTATGAAATTTTGATGAAGAATCTTTCTACATACGAGGGACATTTGAAAAGTCCGTGCAAAAATAAAAACTACTGCCGTGTTTGGGGTAAACCTCTGATATTTTTGGACATAGCCTCCTTTTAGACTTATACACTTCGTCCAACGCTTTTGTAATTTGTTGATCCCTTCCGAATAACAGGAATTGTCCAAGTCTGCAAAATAGCTATTAGGGAACAAATAGTAGTCCGAGGAAGCCAAGTCTGGAGAATAGGGGGGATGTGAAACCCGTTGGAATACTACTTCGATTAATTTTGCGACCACAACTGCTGAGGTGTGTGCTGGTGCAGTGTCGTGATGGAAAAGGACTTTTCTGCGGTCCAATCGCCGGCGTTTTCCTTGCTGCTCGGTTTTCAAACGTTCCAGTAACGATGAATAATATTCACATGTAATAGTTTTACCGTTTTCCAGATAGTCGATGAGGATTATCCCTTGCGAATCCCAAAAGACAGTCGCCATAACCTTTCCGGCCGAAGGACTGGTCTTCGCCTTTTGGGGTGCAGATCCTCCCTTGGTAACACATTGTTTAGATTGTTGTTTGGTCTCAGGAGTATAGTAATGTACCCATGTTTCATCCACAGTGACGAAACGACGCTTAAAGTCCTGCGGATTCTCCCTGAACATCTGCAAACCATCCTTGCAACACTTCACACGATTCCGTTTTGGTCAAGCGTGAGCAATCGCGGAACCCATCTTGCGGATAGCTTTCTCATGTCCAAATGTTTGTGCAAAATATTATGTATACGTTCATTCGAGATGCTCACAGCATTAGCAATCTCACGCAGCTTATCTCTTCTCTCATCCATCACCATATCATGGATTTTATCAATGATTTCTGGAGTCATAACCTCCAAAGGGCATCCAGAACTTTCAGCATCACTTGTGCCCATATGTCACTTCGAAAATTTTGAAACCACTTATATACTGTTCTAATCGGAGGTGCGGAGTCACCGTAGTCTCTTGAGGCGTTTTGCATTTCATAAAGTAATGTTCAATCACTACAGGAAATTCTTCTTCGTCCACATTTTGACAATCACTCGACTTCCTTGATTCACACGAATGCCAAATGAGACCACCTGAATGAGATCACCTTTGTATGTAATCCCAGGTTTTTTCTTTTTTTTTTCTTTGTAAGGATCATTTGTTTGCGTAAATGTAATTTTTATGGTATGGCTTAACAATTGCAAGTCAGTTTCACAATATAGGCAGATTTTAAAGTAAGATTTCACAGTCACTCTCCTCAGTCACGTTCCGCCTCCCAATTCCAGTCGTTTTTATTTAAACAAATTCTTAATGTGTCTCAGTCAAATATCTTGCATTTTGGCTTTTGTAACTGTTGTTAGTTTAGTAGCGCTGAGAGCAGAACAACGCGTTATCAAGGCGACAGCAATACGAGGTAAGAAATTAATTTCACACAACTAGAATGAAATTTTCACTCTACAGCGGAGTGTGCGCTGATATGAAACTTTCCTGGTGCCCTAGAGCACTTGCCCGCGAAAGGCAAAGGTCCCGAGTTCGAGTCTCGGTCCGGTACACAGTTTTAATCTGCCAGGAAAGCTTCAATTTCACACAGTTTATGGATTTTCGCACAGGGACCACTTTCGTAGTTATTCAGATTTACAGGGCCATAGTAAGATCTAGTAGATCTGAATGTATTCACTTCTAATTTTTCATTATCGCTCACAGGTTTTAATTAGTTTGGGTTTACTGGTATTACTTCCTTGCTAGTAGACAGACTGTTTGGAAAATTTTTTGGAATTTTGTGGCAATGTCTTATGGGACTAAACTGCTAAGGTCATCGCTCCCTAAGCTTACACACTTCTTAATCCAATTTACACTAATGACAACACACACCCATGCCCGAGGGAGGACTCGAACCTCCGACGGGGGAAGCCGCGCGAAGCGTGACAAGGCGCGTGACCGATCGGCTACCCTGCGCGGCACAGAGTGTTTACAACAGGGTCAGGTAAATATACAGATACACGTGACAGATACGCAGTCAGCACATCACTTTCCATAACTGTTCTTTGTTAGACATAAACATTACGCCTTACTTTAGACATAAACGACACACCTATTCCTTTTTTTTTCCTTGAAAATCTTACTGTATTGTGAAACTGACTAGCAATTTTTAAGCCATATCATGAAAATAACATTTACCCAAACGAATGATCTTTACAAAAAAATACAATAAAAAAATTGGGGTTACATACAAAGCTGGTCTCATTCAAATTCGTTCTACAGCAAAAGCGCGTATATACATGAATAATCATTACCTTATTGTAGATCGATTTAACAATATGTAGAAAGATTCATCAGAATTTCATTGTAATATTTTTACTTCAAATCTTATACCCGCCAGGGTAGCCGAGAGCGCTAACGCGCTGCTTCCTGGACTCGGGTAGGTGCACTGGCCCCTCATCGAATCCGCCCGGCGGTTTAACGACGCGGGCCGGTGTGCCGACCAGCCTGGATGCGGTTTTTAGGCGGTTTTCCACATCCTGCTAGGTGAATACCGGGCGGGTTCCTACGTTCCACCTCAGTTACACGCATCGCAGATATTTGAAACACGTTCGCACTCTTTCACGATTTACACTAGATGCAGACAGCTGGGGTACACTGATTCCATCCCTGGGGGTAAGGAGTGGCGGTAGGAAGGGCATCCAGCCAAATGCGTTCTAACCCCGCCGACCCTGCGATCGCTGCGGGGCTATGGCGTAAGCAAAAGAAAGAAAGATTTTTACTTCAAATCTACTTTCTTACATAACTCATTAATACACAACACTGAAATTACTACACTGAATATTTAATACTAGGCAACTGGCCACTCCGGAGCACCGCAACTGTCACTGCCAGCCTCTGGCGTGCTATCCTAGTACTCCTAACAAGGGAACCTCCCCATCGCACCCCCCTCAGATTTAGTTATAAGTTGGCACAGTGGATAGGCCTTGAAAAACTGAACACAGATCAATCGAGAAAACAGGAAGAAGTTGTGTGGAACTATGAAAAAAAAGCAAAATATGCAAAATGAGTAGTCCATGTGGAACATAAGCAATGCAATGATAATATTGGATCAGGAGTGCCGTGGTCCCGTGGTTAGCGTCAACAGCTGCGAAAGAAGAGGTCCTTGGTTCAAGTCTTCCCTCGAGTGAAAATTTTACTTTCTTTATTTTCGCAAGGTTATGATCTGTCCGTTCGTTCATTGACGTCTCTGTTCACTGTAATAAGTTTAGTGTCTGTGTTTTGCGACCGCACCGCAAAACCGTGCGATTAGTAGACGAAAGGACGTGCCTCTCCAATGGGAACCGAAAACATTTGATCGCAAGGTCATAGGTCAACCGATTCCTCCACAGGAACACGTCTGATATATTCTACACGACACTGGTGACGGCATGTGCGTCACATGACAGGAATATGTTGTCGACCCACCTAACTTGTACACTTGGCGAATGGGAAAAAAGATTCTTCTACCTTGGCCGATTTAGGTTTTCTTGTGGATGTGATAATCACTCCCAAAAAAAGTGATCGCATCGGACGGACAGATAATAATTGTCTGAAAATAAGAAATTAAAACTTTTCCCTCGATGGAAGACTTGAACCAAGGACCTCTCGTTCCGCAGCTGCTCATGCTAACCACGGGACCACGGCGCTCCTGAGCTCAGATTACCCTTGATGTTGCCTATCTTCTCATGGACTACTCAGTTTTGTACCAACTGAAACGGCTTCTGACACCAAATGTAACAGTTGTTTTCATAGTTCCATACGACTTCTTCCTGTTTTCTCGGTTGATCTGTGTTCAGTTTTTCAAGGCCTATCCACTGTGCCAACTTGTAACTAAATCTGAGGGGGGTGCGATGGGGAGGTTCCCTTGTAAGCAACAACTTCCGACCACTGCGCAAGCTAACGTAAGCTCTTTGTTAAGCGATAGCCACATCGCAGCGTTCTTTCACAACTACACCTTTGTAATCGACATATCTCTTATGCTCTTGGATGAAACGTTAAAATTTAGTTTTCATTATATGTACCTATTTCAGCGGCACGTACACGGTCCATTCGCTTCAATGCGACAACGGTCCATGTTCGACGTTAACGTGCAATAATCACTCACAGACGGAAGGTGGCAGCACTAGCAGTGGATGGTATACAAAGCCTGTCGGAGGGACGTGGGAAACAGTGCAGTCGCAGTCGTAATGCGGAAACAGAGGAGATTTATCTGACGTCCAAAAGGGCATGACCACTGGCAGGGTGGAAGCATTTCCGAAACGGTTATAGCATACCGTGCATGGCAAAACGGCGCTATCTAAAACCGACACTGACCTGTAGTGCATGACAGGTTATAGATGACAGGGGTGAAATACTGTTGCAGAGATGTTTACGGGCGCATAGACGTGCATCCAACCGCCCATGTGGACTAAGGAGCTACCAACTGTGTCTCCTCAACGACAGTTCAGCGAACGTTGGTGCTTACGGTCCTCCGCAGCAGGCTCCTGGTTCGTGCACCCATGCCGACTGCTTTTCATCGGCGACGAAGCCTGGAATTTGCACTCCAGAACCGCAACTGGACATCCACTGTGTGGCGACACGTATCCCTTCCACGTGAGTCACGTTTTATGTTCCAACGGACAGTTGGCCGTTGGTGTGTAAAGCGTGGAACGTCTGAAAGCAAACACCCTGCAACAATCGTGAGAAGGGTCCAGGCTAGAGCAGGGAGCTTTATGGTCTCAGGAACGTATTTGTCATTCTCGAAAGCACAATAGATCGACACAGAATTTGTTATTAAATCTTAGATTTATTCATTAAAGACAGGATGAGCAATATTCCTAACCTAAAACATTACAATCAAATTAATTCCAACTATCCTACCATTGGCACAATGGAGACTCTATCCCTAATCGTCCCTTTCCCTAACTTACGTAGGTTAATACTGGCCACGCAAGTGGTTTTACTGAAGTTCCACCTAGAGGGATACAGAATCTGAGAGCTCAAGCAAAGGGGACTGATGACCATAGATGTTAAGTCCCATAGTGTTCAGAGCCAGCCAGCTCAAGCAAAGAGATATGGGAACGCGTACGCAATTTCAGTTACAGTGCCCTTCCTTCCCAGCTGTTTGCTCTAATATCAACATAATTCAGCAAGTAGATTACGACATTTATTTATTTATTTATTTATTTATGTCATTAACAGTACAGAGTAACCCACCGCCTTGAAATGTAAGGTGGGTCGGATGCTTCTGAATCTAATAGCAAAGACTTCTCATTGTTACAGTCTTATTGGTATACAGTTGTTAATGCTTTTTTTAAATAATATGAACAATGTAAACAACATTACGGCAGTGGTGCCAGGCACCAGCGTGACGCCGCCTCTCCCCTGTGAGAGCTCTTCCGGAGCAGACCCTCAGCGTCCGCCTAAGCACCTCCGCCGACACCAGAGTCCCGAATCTCCCGATCTCGCTGCCGCCAAACTGCGACGTGCCCTTAGCGCTAGGATTTCACCCGGAACAAGTCCCGCCCATTCGCCCGCCTCCACGCCTATACATAGTGTCAGGCCCTCTCCTAAACAGCCACCAGTTCCGCAAACTGGAAGCTACATCAAAGTTGTTATCGTCACAAAAAAATGGTTCAAATGGCTCTGAGCACTATGGGACTTAACATCTATGGTCATCAGTTCACTAGAACTTAGAACTACTTAAACCTAACTAACCTAAGGACATCACACGACACCCAGTCATCACGAGGCAGAGAAAATCCCTGACCCCGCCGGGAATCGAACCCGGGAACCCGGGCGTAGGAAGCGAGAACGCTACCGCACGACCACGAGCTGCGGACTGTCGTCACAGTCCAACACATGTTACACTGCGATGAAATTCAGTAATAATAAGAAATTTAAGTTTTTCTGGATAGTAATATAATATGAATTTGCATTATTAAAGAAATAAAAATATTTATAGAGAATTGAAAGCATCGCCAGCAATAGAAAACAAAAAATAAAGTGATGTTTTTTAAAGGGCAATAAGGACAAATTTTCATAACTAATTCACTTACTATAATACGTTTATTTAAGGGAAACGACAGAGCAAACATACAATGCGAAAACAAAGGTCTTGAACCTGTCATGTCGGTAGTAAAGCCACGGATGCAGTCGACTAACTCTGTTGTCTAAAGTCATCGTTATATGGAAATAAGTGAAAGTCGTTTTCTTTGTGTAGGCCTTCATAGCAGCTCACGAAAATTAAACAATATATGAATGCCATAAAGTAGATATGCCTAATCAAAGCAGTAGATATTTGCTTATATGACATATTCCGTTAGTATTTGCTTGTGTAATGGGTGAATTTTAATTTGTAAATTCTTCCAATGCCATACCTGTGCATTATGAACGAGGTTATAAAGAATCGTGGGTGTTTCTGTGTGATTAGTGTCCTATATGCTGTTGCAAACGTCTCAGGAAAATAATCTGTCGTTATTCTGTGTGCTGTCTATTTTTAACCAAAAGATTTATTAATTTCATAAATGTCACTCAAATCATTTTTTAAAAATTATAATGATGATGTGTATGTTTGTGACAGAGTAGTCAAAATGGTTCAAATGGCTCTGACCACTATGGGACTTAACATCTGTGCTCATCAGTCCCCTAGAACTTAGAACTACTTAAACCTAACTAACCTAAGGACATCACACACATCCATGAACGAGGGAGGATTGGAACCTGCGACCGCAGCGGTCACACGGTTCCAGACTGAAGCGCCGGCGACAGAGCAGTTATGGAGGAAATAGATGCTGCAGTGTTTCACGGCTGTAAAACGTCCTTCCACGCCTAAAACTTTTCAGCAAAACTATTCAGTGCATAACACGCAAAAACAGCCTGGATCGATCTAGCAAGAACAAAGTAATTTTGATGCCCTCTGGAATTATAGTGTGTAACCTCCCCACAAAAATTTGCGTGGGGGCTTAATTATTAAATATGAAAATAATTTTTAATTTTTCGGTAGCTGTATGTCCGATTACGCTGTGTCTCGTAAACGGTGGCCCTGACTAGTTTTAGTACGCAATCTGACTGCATAGAACAACAACAAAGAATGAAATGAAAATTTCCTGTTAACACAATTAATTAATTAAGTCCCCAGCAACTATAAAACCTACGAAATCAAAGCACAAGTGTAATTGTTCTGTGTGTGGGAGTGTGACTCAACGTACACATCTGGCACGGTTCTTCTTCAATAAGGAAAGAAATTTTAAATATCATTTATACTGAAGTAATTAAAAAATAGAAATACTATAATTGCGTAAGGAAAGCAGAATTACACTCTAATACAAAAACACAAGCCAGATGCTTTGTTGACTGAACCTGTAATGACGCATTATTTAAGACATTGATATAATAAAAAGAAAAGGAATTTTTTTTTTTCTTTTACCTTCATGTATTGACGAAAATCACTCTAATCATTACAATATATCTCCACACCGACTCTCTACTACCACATCTCAACAAGAACTCTCCACCACGACCTCTCGCCAAGCACTCTTCACTAGCACATCTCAACAAGCACTGACTACTACAAGTTCTCCCCAAGCACTGCCAGTGGAGGCGGCTGAATAATACTCTTTGGCGCAATCTCTGGCGCTGTGGCTCAGTGTAGCCACCTTTCAAAATATTTAAATTATAAATATGAACCAAGTGTAACCTCCCCACAAAAATAATAATTAAATGAATTTTAGTGTAACTTGCCCACGGAAATATTAATTAAATGAATTTTAAATCCCTTAGGCGTAAATGGAGATATTGAAAAAATTCCATTTCACCCATACTTTACTTTCAGGGATTCTATTACATTTGTATTAATAACATCATTATTAATCATACTGTGCTTGATTAATCCTTACCTATTGTAACCTCAGAACAAAATTAGCTCCCATTTATAATCTCTGTGCAGAAATGCATTCACATTTAATGTACCCACAAAATTCTTTTCTCTTTTAATGTTAAGTTCGAAACAGAAAAATTCCTGAACCCAAAAATAATAAAAAAATTCAGTAACCTGGTAAATTTTATGACGACAGCAGCGCGCCGGCCGCGGTGGTCTAGCGGTTCTAGGCGCGCAGTCCGGAACCGCGCGACTGCTACGGTCGCAGGTTCGAATCCTGCCTCGGGCATGGATGTGTGTGATGTCCTTAGGTTAGTTAGGTTTAAGTAGTTCTAAGTTCTAGGGGGCTGATGACCACAGTAGTTAAGTCCCATAGTGCTCAGAGCCATTTGAACCTTTTTTTTTTTTTGACAGCAGCGCTGCGTCTCGGCCCTGTATTCTGAATAAAAAAAGCAAAAATTCTTACCTCAATAAAAACTGCGAATATATCTGCTCTTACATAAAAAATTTTCGGCACATCTCCTTGCAATGCTGGCCTATGCTTTGTGACTCGTGAAAGGAATTAATTATTCATTGGATAAAATCTTTAAATTGAAATGAATACTTTTTTTAAAAAATTACTTTATATTATAAAAATTATTATTGTGGCATTTTTAAAAAAAATTGGAATGACAATTCACATACATTACTAGATATGCGCAAGGCTGCTTCTTTACCTTAAACAATAATACCCATCCTCCAGAGTCTCGACCAGAGCAGACTCCCGACACGCGCACACAACTGCCGACTCCCGAAGACTACAGAAGACTAGCGACAAGCAACAACTAACTATATACTGCTCTCTGGTCAGAGACTCTCCCATGCCTCGCCCATCGCTGGCAATGCATACATCTTACAAGTGAACACTGGTGCTTGTTTCGCGTATACTGCCTGAGTTCTGAAACTCAAATGTCAAGTATACCGTGGTTCCTCTTTCTCCAAGCAAATTATTCTTTGAGGGTTGGTTTTTACTGTGTTTTTTCTCACATAGAAGTATGTTTCTTCATAGGCTATTCATCTGAAAACTGAGTTCTCTTATTTAAAGAATTCAGTGCTAAATTGTTTTCTCTTATGTTTGCTGTGGAAGTACCTGGCACAGCTGAGGCCAGTTGTGCACGTTTTTGTAACGTGTCTCTTAACTATCTGGCAAAATTTAAGACCTAGCAAGACATTAATTTAACATTCACTCCGAGTGCAGCCGAACGCGGTAAACCACTTGGGTCAACTGAAACGATGCCCAGGCGCCGAACAAAGACCGGGAAAACCGGGGGTAAGTGGGCGGACTTGTTCCGGGTGATATACTGGCGCTCCGGTTCCTTAAACTGCGCCGTTGCTCGCACTATTTACGCGGTTTTTGGCCAATCAGGACTCTGAATTTCCGTGCGGTTCTTGTTGCCGCCAAACTCTACCGTTCCTCTCACATGTATTCCTACGCTTTTCGGCCAATCGCGTGGATCTCCCACCTTTGATGGGCGCGCCGTATTTGCGTCCCGAGAGCCGCAACGTACGCCCTCTCTCTCTTCTTCCACCTGTGAGGTCTCAGTCTCCCCCAATACCCCCTGTGGTCACTCAACCGACAAAGCAGCCGCCGTGTGAAGCACCGGCCTGCTGCCGGCCACCTCACATGTTCGACTCCACAAACAACTCTTTCCTGCGTCCAAACCACCTTCCCAATTATGATATGCACGGTTCTAAAATATTACGTACCAGTATTAACGTTGATATGTTGATACTAGTATCGTTCTGTCAAATGGCTATCTCTGTCCGCCTGGTATTTGTCATATATTATTTTCTGAATAAATATCATGTAAGATCCTAAAATTTACCACCTTACAAGTTGCTGTCCGCCCTGTCCCCTAGATCATTTAAGTATCCAGAGAACAACAGCGGACCTACCACACTTCCCTGAGGCACTCCTGACGATACCCTCACCTCTGATGAACACTCGCCATCGAGGACTGGGTTCTATTACTTAAAAAGTCTTCGAGCCACTCACATATCTGGAAACCTAATCCGTATGCTCGCACCTTCGTCGAAAATCTGCATTGCAGCACGATGCTACACTGCGCTGTATAGTACAAGCTGAACAATCCGTCATTTTAAATCCCACGTGGAAGGCGCTCGTTTAAACTCTGCAGAACACTTACATTTTTTAATATGCTCTTAAGGCAATCAAATGTACATTCCTTGTGTAGATAATATTACAGCGTAGTAAATGCAATGGCTTCATTTGACTTTAAGAGGCAAGCAAATTAAAGCGTGTGGTCAGACGAGTATTTCGAGATATGATAAATTCACTTACGTTCCATACAAGTCACGCATTGCAGTTCTAAATATATACCAAAGACAGTTAAAACGCGTTACCAGTATCTTTTTTCTGGTTTATGTGTGGTACATCCAATTAAGTCTACGGTAAGTAGGAGTTGCATTCGTAAATAGCTACGGAATAATGTTAAAATGGAACACAACAGGCGTAAAAATTTCATGTCAGCACAAGAGGAAATTGCATGAGTGCTCAAAGTATATAACTGATTGCAATTTTATTGACTATTTCAAAAGCTTTGAAAGAAATCTGTCAGAAGTTATTTAAAGATTAAAACAACTGCAAATATTTCGCTATTATCATCAAGGTGCTCTGGCTCTGAGCACTATGGGACTTAACATCTGAGGTCATCAGTCCCCTAGAACTTAGAACTACTTAAACCTAACTAACTTAGAACTTAGAACTACTTAAACCTAACTAACCTGCCCGAGGCAGGATTCGAACCTGCGACCGTAGCGGTCGCGTGGTTCCAGACTGAAGCGCCTAGAACCGCTCGACCAAACCGGCCGGCACCAACAAGGTGCGATAAAATATTATTAATTTACTCTTTCTATAGAATTAACAGCTCCTTAGAATGACTTGTGGTTTTATACAATTGTTGTAAATAAAAGTAAGAAAAGTAGCTTACTTGCTGCTGCAAACGTCGTCGAACTGTTCGTGCAGATGGTTGTTGTCTTGCAAACGTCTCCTTCTGTTGACTCAGGGATCGAGGCGTGGCTGCACGATCCGTTACAGCCATGCGGATAAGATGCCTGTCATCTCGACTGCTAGTGATACGAGGCCGTTGGGATCCAGCACGGCGTTCCGTATTAGCCTCCTGAACACACCGATTCCATATTCTGCTAACGGTCATTGGATCTCGACCAACGAGAGCAGCAATGTCGCGATACGATAAACCGCAATCGCGATAGGCTACAATCCGCCCTTTATCAAAGTCCGAAACGTGATGGTACGCATTTCTCCTCCTTACACGAGGCATCACAACAACGTTTCACCAGGCAACGCCAGTCAACTGCTGTTTGTGTATGAGAAATCGGTTGGAAACTTTCCTCATGTCAAGCACGTTGTAGGTGTCGCCACCGGCGCCAACCTTGTATGAATGCTCTGAAAAGCTAATCATTTGCATATCACAGTATCTTCTTCCTGTCGGTTAAATTTCGCGTCTGTAGCACGTCATCTTCGTGGTGTAGCAATTTTAATGGCTAGTAGTGTACTTGAAATTCTGATACACTGTAAAGTTTTACAGTATGGTTTTATTACTGTGATTTGACTTTAGATTTCCTACCAATCCAACACGAAGAGCTCTCTCGAGGTGAGCAATACACTTGGCTTTCTGTGTTTGCTTATTCCCAAGTAACTGAAAAGTCCTGGGACGAAACATCCTGGCACGAAACATCCTGGAAATGGGGACTAACGTTTTAAAATGCGATAATTTAACATAAAAGTAATGTAATTACATGTAGTCAGTCAGAAGGATGTAGGTTGCAGTAGGTACTGGGAGATGAAAAAGCTTGCACAGGATAGAGTAGCATGGAGAGCTGCATCAAACCAGTCTCAGGACTGAAGAGCACAACAACAACAACAGTTAAATCTTCAGTAAAATGTGTGGATCACCTGTTACAGTGGTTAAATTATAAGTACTTAAAGGGTTACATATTTATTAAAGCAAAGTTCCCTATCTAAGTCGAGGCTATTGAGATCATTACATTAATCACTGTATTCTCGTGTTACTCTGTAAATTGCTGTTATTTGCCACACTGAATGTCACTCGGTAGGTACAATTTATGAACAAAGCAGATGTGTAAACTACAATGGGCCTGAAAATCTTAAATTCCGTTCTTTTCCTTCGTAATTTAACGAATCTTTCACTTTGTTGACATGAGTGCTGTCTTGTTTATATCTTCCCTGCATACATGTATAGGACATCAACTTGAACATTTAACATTTGCATTTAACTTGAAAATGCAACGAATACAAATCGGTGTCTCTAAACTATCAATCATTGCTTTGGGAGTTCTGGCTTTATCAGTTATCGACACAAACACAATGAAAGTGAATAGAAATGGATTACGAAAGCACGCTTTTTATAGCACATACTTCTCTTCACGGTTATTCGAAGTGTATAAACAAAAAGGAATTACAGTACTGAGGCCAGAAGCCTCATATTTTCGTGCCCCATTACTGTATCGAATACGCATTTAAGACCAGAAAAACGTTTGAAGTTGCGTTCCTTATGCTGTGTTGTTCACTAAAACAGTGTGACATTACCTATATATAATAAATATCGCGTGCACAAAACAGAAATAACGAACAAGAAGCAATTGTAAACATGCGTCTGCTAATGTTTTGGGGGATCCAAGATGGCGGCAGGCCCCGCCCACTGTCTTCAAAACAACTTACAGCGTAAGTCTGTAGCGCCATCTCCCCTTATTCTACCTCCATGGATGGGAATCATTCCTCCCATTCAAAGCACATTCGTGCTTCTAGTCGAAGCTTCCAAAAAATTTCACTTATGTCGCAATGAACGAGGAAAAACGATTCTGATTATCTTGCACGTCGATAGTCCCTCTCTCCTTCACTGAAGTGTCTCGATAATTTTCCGTATGTGTTTTCGCGCGTTTGTACGAATGGCTAGTTTTAAATGCTGGCGGCAATGAAATGCGCTACGACTGAATTATCGCTTTGCGAAAGTTCGCTTCTTAATACAATAATGCTTCCAGAATATACCACACACGACGTAGCTTAGCAAGTGTAAATATTACCTTGTAAAACAATGCTATGCACAGGGACGATACAACCACCTACGTAGCTATATTGTTGCAACGATAGCAGTAAAGTCCTTTTATGGCTGACGGTGAAATTAACTTAATAAAAATTAATTTTACTATTTAATGAATAAAAGAAGGTTGTATACATGGAAGAATCCTGGAGATACTAAAAGGTATCAGATAGATTATATAATGGTAGGACAGAGATTTAGAAACCAGGTTTTAAATTGTAGGACATTTCCAGGGGCAGATATGGACTCTGACCACAATCTATTGGTTATGAACTGTAGATTAAAACTGAGGCAATTGCAAAAAGGTGGGAATTTAAGGAGATGGGACCTGGAAAAACTGACTAAACCAGGGGTTGTACAGAGTTTCAGGGAGAGCATAAGGGAACAATTGACAGGAATGGGGGAAAGAAATACAGTAGAAGACGAATGGGTAGCTCTGAGGGATGAAGTAGTGAAGGCAGCAGATGATCAAGTAGGTAAAAAGACGAGGGCTAGTAGAAATCCTTGGGTAACAGAAGAAATATTGAATTGAATTGATGAAAGGAGAAAATATAAAAATGCAGTAAATAAAACAGGCAAAAAGGAATACAAACGTCTCAAAAATGAGATCGACAGGAAGTGCAAATTGGCTAAGCAGGCATGGCTAGAGGACAAATGTAAGGATGTAGAGGCTTATCTCACTAGGGGTTAGATAGATACAGCCTACAGGAAAATTAAAGAGACCTTTGGAGAGAAGAGAACCACTTGTATGAATATCAAGAGCTCAGATGGAAACCCAGTTCTAAGCAAAGAGGGGAAAGCAGAAAGGTGGAAGGAGTGTATAGAGGGTCTATACAAGGGCGATGTACTTGAGGACATTATTATCGAAATGGAAGAGGATGTAGATGAAGATGAAATGGGAGATACGATACTGCGTGAAGAGTTTGACAGTGCACTGAAAGACCTGAGTCGAAACAAGGCCCCCGGAGTAGACAACATTCCATTAGAACTACTGACGGCCTTGGGAGAGCCAGTCCTGACAAAACTCTACCATCTGGTAAGCATGATGTACGAAACAGGCGAAATACCCTCAGACGTCAAGAAGAATATAATAATTCCAATCCCAAAGAAAGCAGGTGTTGACAGATGTGAAAATTACCGAACTATCAGTTTAGTAAGTCACAGCTGCAAAATACTAACGCGAATTATTTACAGACGAATGGAAAAACTGGTAGAAGCCGACCTCGGGGAAGATCAGTTTGGATTACGTAGAAATGTAGGAACACGTGAGGCAATACTGACCTTTCGACGTATCGTAGAAGAAAGGTTAAGGAAAGGCAAACCTACGTTTCTAGCATTTTTAGACTTAGAGAAAGCTTTTGACAATGTTGACTGGAATACTCTCTTTCAAATTCTGAAGGTGGCAGGGTAAAATACAGGGAGCGAAAGGCTATTTATAATTTGTACAGAAACCAGATGGCAGTTATAAGAGTCGAGGGACATGAAAGGGAAGCAGTGGTTGGGAAGGAAGTGAGACAGGGTTGTAGCCTCTCCCCGATGTTATTCAATCTGTATATTGAGCAAGCAGCAAAGGAAACAAAAGAAAAATTTGGTGTAGGTATTAAAATCCAGGGAGAATAAATAAAAACTTTGAGGTTCGCCGATGACATTGTAATTCTGTCAGAGACAGCAAAGGACTTGGAAGAGCAGTTGAACGGAATGGACAGTGTCTTGAAAGAAGGATATAAGATGAACATCAACAAAAGCAAAACGAGGATAATGGAATGTAGTCGAATTAAGTCGGGTGATGCTGAGAGAACTAGATTAGGAAATGAGACACTCAAAGTAGTAAAGGAGTTTTTCTATTTGGGGAGCAAAATAACTGATGATGGTCGAAGTAGAGAGGATATAAAATGTAGACTGGCAATGGCAAGGAAAGCGTTTCTGAAGGAGAGAAATCGAGTATTGATTTAAGTGTGAGGAAGTCGTTTCTGAAAGTATTTGTATGGAGTGTATGGAAGTGAAACATGGACAATAAATAGTTTGGACAAGAAGAGAATAGAAGCTTTCGAAATGTAGTAATACAGAAGAATGTTGAAGATTAGGTGGGTAGATCACGTAACTAATGAGGAGGTATTGAATAGGATTGGGGAGAAAAGAAGTTTGTGGCACAACTTGACTAGAAGAAGCGATCGGTTGGTACGACATTTCCTGAGGCATCAAGGGATCACAAATTTAGCATTGGAGGGCAGCGTGGAGGGTAAAAATCGTAGAGGGAGACCAAGAGATGAATACACAAAGCAGATTCAGAAGGATGTAGGTTGCAGTAGGTACTGGGAGATGAAGGAGCTTGGACAGGATAGATTAGCATGGAGAGCTGCATCAAACCAGTGTCAGGACTGAAGACCACAACAACAACAACAACAACGAATGAAATGTGATTTGTTTAAACTTCAGACTACAATCAGAAAGATTAGTACACCCGTAAGCGACGCAAGCCGGCATTTTTCATCGAAACACTTCACAACTACACGGAATCAAACCACCAGAAGCAAATGTTTTGGGGTAGCCAACATGGCGGATCTCCAGTTGAGTCGGCTTCAAGTTTGTGACGTCATGACAACTCCTCTTATTTTTACCTCCATGTTCCCATCCCAGATAGTGGAAAGCGTGGGTCCGGAGCCTGTTCGCGGAACTAGTTCCTCGTAAACCTCCCGGAAGGGGAGAGCAGCTGGAAGAGCGCGCTAACCGTGTACTCCCCCAGCAGTGTGAGAGGGCAGGGGTGGGGGGGGACGTCCCCTCCCGCTCCCACGCCCACGCCCCCCCTCCCCCGCCGTCCGGCGTGTCACGGTGGACGACAGAGCCGTGCGGCGGCGTCTTTTTGCTACGTCGGATTATCGGCGCCTGACCTCAGGCGAGACTCGGTATAAAACCGCGCCGGTGGCGGCACCGTGTGTAAAAATAGGCGACGTCCGCAGGCAGCGAGCACGCAACGCCGCGACAGCTCCGTACGCACGCAAGGTGAGTGAGTGCCCGCCACGCCACGAGCCTTCCCTTAGTAGCGCCGCCGCCTCCGTGTCAACAGGTGAGCAACTGTCACGTGCCCAGACTTCGGCAGTATCCGGCGATAACGTAACGTTCACCGGTAAGGGACCGCGCAAACTATTATTGCCTAATCTTCTTAGTGTGGGGTGCCCATTCGTTCCGTTTTTCCCGGAATAGCCCTTTTTTTTTCAAAATGCCCGCCTGCCCCGAAAAATTTTTTGGGAGCCTAAAATGTCCCGTTTTTTTTATTCCCCGTGGCTAAAGTATTTTACGCTACCGGATGTTTGATTTGTGGTTAATTACTGCCCATTGCCTAAGTATATACGGTAGGAAGAACCACTTGTACAACAGTAGTGGAGAAACTGTAGTACGTACACTGTGAAACTCAAACTGTGCTATTGACGTGGTGGAAGCTCTGACACTGTGAAACACGTTAGGGCGAAGAAACGTCGCACGAGTGTTCAAACGAAAATGCGCCTCTTGACGAACTACGTAGAACTGATAAGTATGGTGACAGTGTGGTAGAATAATTGTGAAAAGCACTTGGTATCATCCGAGTCTATGATGCAAAGATACTCCTTTACGTCCGTTGGATTTTGTTAGTACAATATTTTTGTTCCGTTTTTTCCTTTAACTGTCCCAGGATTCTTTTTATTATTTTTTTTAAATCTCCCGATTTCTAATAAAAATGAAATTAACATTCTATCTCAGTACCTAATGTCCGTCTCTGCGACTATTTCCTTGCCACAGGTGTTTCCTTACTTTTTTTTTAAAGTAATTCTCGGAGGTTTGTGCTATGAATATAGCTCCACACAAAAACTATGTGATAAGCGATAGAACAGTTACAAGCTGTTTCTATATTACAGTTTTCATCGTTAGTTGACTATTGTTTGGTTGTAAGCAACCTTTTGCCGCGCCAACTTTCTCGCGTTTCTCGCAAAGTTAGCTTTCAATTACGGCTTCACGGAGTTCTTACATATGTGCGGCGAAGGAACTGCGTTTATTTCTCTTGTACAGTCCCGGAAATCTGCGCGCAAATTTGGCTATAAACGCAACCCCGTTTTCACACCCGTATGTATTGTGGAATGTGCACTATATTCGCTTCACCTATTCGCAGCTGTACATAGAAAAACATGCACTACATATACTTCGCGTGAAAATAGATGTATATTAACAGCGAATATAAACTGAATTTCTGTGATCTGTTTTCTGAAAGTACTTAACTGGAATGTAGCCTGATGAGCATGTGAAAACTTAACGATAATAAGTGTAGACAAGAAATAACATAAGCTTTTGACGTTTTGTACTGTTGATGAATGCTGGAGATTACATGGGTAGATCGGCTACCCAGTAAAGAAGCATTCAACTGAAGCGGACAGAAAAAAAAGGTCATCGTACAATTTGACTGTTATAAGGGACTCGTTGATAGGATGCGTCCTGAGACATCGACGAACAGTTTTATAATGAAGAGTACCTGAGAGGTAAAAAGTGTAGACGGAGCTCAAGGCTTGAACACAGAAATCCGATTCAGATGGATGCACGGTGCTGTAATTATGAGGAAATGTAGAGAGATCTCCACGTGATAGCTTGTTTCGTTATACCGCTATGTGACCGGTTGCTAGAGGTTTTGCAATGCCTAACCAACTAATAACTGAAATATTGATAAATTAAGAACCCACAGATGATACAGGAAATGTGATGCAACATCATTGGCCAAAAAAGTGATAAAATGTAAAATTTGTGATTTATATAAATATGTGGTAAACAATCACAAAAGTGTTTAAAAAGTCGGCATTCACGATACGCTGAATATAGTTTCGCAACATCTTCTGAGGCTTGTAATAGATATTTAGTTCTGCACTGTACGTATATATTAAATATGCGACAAAGTAGTTTGAAACATGTTTCTGTATTGCAGTCAGTTTGGCGTTAGTCAACGTTTGTGGCCGATATTAAATTTTTTGATTAATTTTGTGCAAACATATAGTTTGTGCGTATCGAGACGGACCCACAATTCATACATTGTTTTTCTGCATACACAGATAAATCAGGGGCAAAACATCAGTGTGCAATGAATGTTCTATTGTTAATTTAAAGAAAACATTGTGTCCCGTAAGTCAGTGAAGGCTTTAACATTTTTTGTTCCGTTTTCGATTTCATGTGGATCTTTCTTCACATCTCTGCCGTGATGTACGTATATTTAATTATCCTTTATATTCAAGGGCGTCGTATTAGGGACGTTGGATATTTCATTATATAAGAATTTGCGAAATCCACATTGGGCTGTTTCATGTCTGCATAACATTTGAAGCCGATTGCTACCGTAAGGCCTCCATCTATCATTTTTACACCCCACGCTTCCATTCATTATCAAATTAACTGTCGTTTGATGCCTCATAATGTACAACCTATTTCTTCTTCTAGCCAAGTAGTACCGTAAGTCCTTTTACCCCCAGTTTGATTCAGTGCTTCTTCAATTGTTGCTCATTGTACCAACCTAATTAACAGCGTTCTAGCATAGTACCAGAGCTCTATTCTCTTTCCGTTTGTGTTGTTTATTGCCCAAGTATTATTTTCAGTGACGATTAAAATGCAAACAAATACTTTCAGAAAATCCTTCGTAACAGTTTAAATCCATGTTCCATATTTTACGTGAAGTGTATACAGTGCATGAACACGCGTACAGTGAAATGTGCACCCAGTGTCTACAATAGGACATCCTAAACGTTACAGGATAACGAAACTCAGATCCATCACCGCACTGATGTGAAGAAAGGATCACACGAAGTCGTTAGTGGAATCACGAATTGTTAAAACCTTGAGCAGTTTACACGCCAGAAAGTTGTTTTTAATGAAACAATATGAAACTAACGACAAAACCGGAATATACAACCGTGTTTAGAACTATTTTGTCACCTATGTGTCGTAAAAACGTAGCTATAACCAGCAACCAGCCGCTTTTTACAATGCTATTTATTTATTTAAATAACGCCGTTTCGGTTTCGAACCGACAGGTTCATCTTCAGACGGCTTGTTCACATTTTACATTAGTTTTCGCCTTTTCTTTCCCCAACTAATGAGATTTCCTAATAATCGTGCTGCCCTACAACCAAAACCAGATGTAAGACAACGTCTTTTTAAATGTAATTGTGCCTCGCAACGATTTTAAGTGATGTAAACAAATCATTAAAGAGAAAATGTTTCGATTACTTACGACGAAACATCCGCGCCATTATGTTCCACTGCAGACTGCTTGTGATTTTACAGCAGCGAAAACATGTGAAAAAAATGAACTAGCCGTCTGAAGATGAACCTGTCGTTTCGAAACAGGTAACAGCATTGTTAAAAGTGGCTGGTTGCTGTTATCTTCTATGTAAGAGTAAACCTATATTTTGTACACAGCCACGGGCTCAAAATGTCTGTTTTTGACAAAATAGCAGTTAGAATCAAAGTGTGTATTACAAACCACTTACGATGCTTCAAAAATAAAAAGACGAGTCGCTTATGGCAATCAAACGAACAGCCTTTTATTTACTCGGAGAGACGGACCTTAAATACTGAGAAGATAGTAACAATAAAGCTGCGAAAGGCAGATGATATATATAAAAGTTAACAACTTGTATATTCGGGTGAGGCAAGTACCTACAAGGTCTTTTTTATGGTTATTCTAATGCACAACGCCACCAGCAACTTCATCAGCCTAATATTTCTCGAATGTACCGAAGCGAGGTTGCAGGAAGCGACATTAAGCAACGTGCCGAGTATATTTCTGTGTGGTTAGTACTTGTATCCGTTTTCAGCTGTCGAGGTCCTGAAGTAACAGGAAGTTAACAGGATACTATTGATCTTACTACAATGTGCAATTCTGTCAATACTCGAGGCCTTTTGAAAAGAATGGCAACAGTCTTTAATATATGCAGTAGTAAGTTTTGCAGAAATGACCGCAAAATATTCTAAATTTTATGTCCGAGGCATATGCCCGCAGATTCGGTATGACATGGTTATAAGACGAGTGCGTGAATCTACTACGTCTTTATTTTTGTTTCCACTGTAATATGGTTCTTTTCTGTTTCAGTAACTCATTGTGCAGTGGAAAGTCTCGATTTTTTATAAATGTTATACTTTTTCACAGGGTTGCATATTGACCATTTACCTGAATGACATTAATTTATTTTTATGGAACACTTAATCAATGTGCAACTAAGAAAAGATAGCTACAATGAATATCTCGGCACATAAAAAAAGGGGGGGGGCCTTATCCGTACAGATCAACTCTTGCCCCTTTTCGTAGCTCCACGTGTTTATACTTTTCTTGCAGTAGAGGCGTAATCATTCACGTTCGTGAGATACTATGACTACTGATGAAATGAGTAAACTGGTCGATGATTTATTACGTTTCACCGAGTTTTCTTTTTTTTTCTGGTGAAGATGAAAAGTAAGAAACTTGCTATAAATGTCGTTGAGCATCGAACAGTATATCCACCTGATATCCAGAGAAGAATTAAAATTGTAAATTTGGCGAAAACATCTACAGACACAAATATAAGTACTTATCGGAGGATTCATTTCTTCATTTGTCTGCTTGCTTTTTTGGGACTGCCGTAGTGAAAAAATCACTATAATTGTTACTTTATTCCACAAGTTTTCGGTACCAAACGTGTCTGAAAAGGAAAACTGTTTATGCTTTGCAACAAATGTATCACTGGTTTATCTTCGGTTATTAAAAAAATACCTTAGAATACCTTGTACATTTAGCCCCAATACTTGGTATGGAGAACAAGAAACACGACAAATCTTAATGTAGATTATATATATCTGTTTAATATACTGCAGAGAATAAACCCACAGAGCTGCCAAGCATTTCTGCTAAGGATAAGAGCATTATTTCCTTACGATTATTTTCATTGTCGATCTGAAAATCTGTGACAATTGTCTACAGAATATGAATCTACGAAGTAATGCATGCATTTGTCTAGATTTGTTATAATTCCAGAGCAGATTAGTTTTGTTTGTTGTGGTCCCTGAAGAAATCCTAGACTAGCAAGTTTGTGCACATATTTTATTACCTCGATCGTTGTTGACCGAATTCCAGTGTTTACAAACACGCACCAAACAGCGAAAAGCGGATATATCAAATTTTATATTTCGTCTATCTGACAACGCCGTGGAGTATAATAATGGTTTCAGCATTTATAAAGCTTTATGGAAAGGATTGTTTTCTAGCAGATATTTTCCTTCCATTTATCCCCATCCGCGCCATTTAGTGCATGCACTGCTTCGTTACTGTATGCAGCTCTTTTTAAACGTAGCCTCAAACGTACGTGTCTGGTGAGGACATTAGTTGCCATCACAAACGAAGTACTTACAGGAATTTCCTTTGACCAGCTGCAGGGATTTTCGTGTCTTCACATACACATTATCATCCGAGATATGATTAATTTTCGTTCCGATATTTTGGCTGACAACCGTACAGACGTTCTCATGGTGAGTCGCATGCAATATTTTGAAATCACTTTAAAAGTCTTGCAAACGACTCGCCTTGAGAATGGCTGTAAGGCAGTGAGCTACGAGTAAAGTACCGGAAAGAGAAAAATAACGTCCTCTATGCACGCCCGAAAGATGATAGAATATTCGATCCGTCGGGAAAACTTCAAGACACATAAATAAAGATGTTTGTGTGTTACATTACCAGAATACGACAAGGCTGCAAGCTTACATAAGGCACGCAGCTGTCAGATGAATCTAAACAACAAGCAGATCCAGTTTAATTAATTTGGATCATTCCGCTTGATAACTCTGTTTTTGCCCGCTTTCGCAGCTTCTCACTGGGTCGTTTCTAGTTTGAATTAGGCGGGCGTCAGATGAATGGAAATGTGTTACCTTCTACGAATACTTGCGTCAGTTGGAGCCGTAGAAGAGAATGATTTTTACATTTAGAAGGTTCGCAGCATGACGTCGCGTGGACTGCAGGGCTGTCCATAAATCCGTGAGAGTACGAGAGGTGCAGATCTTTTTTGAACAGCTCGTTGCACGCATCCCAGATGTGTTCAAATGGTTCAAATGGCTCTGAGCACTATGGGACTTAGCATCTATGGTCATCAGTTCCCTAGAACTTAGAACTACTTAAACCTAACTAACCTAAAGCCATCACACAACACCCAGTCATCACCAGGCAGAGAAAATCCCTGACCCCGCCGGGAATCGAACCCGGGAACCCGGGCGTGGGAAGCGAGAACGCTACCGCACTACCCCAGATATGTTCAATAACGTTCGTGCCTGGGGAGTTTGGTGGCCAGCGGAAGTGTTTAAACACAGAAGAGTGTTTCTGGAGACAATCTGTAGCAATTCTGGGCGTGTGGGATGTCGCGCTGGCCTGCTGAAATTGTCGAAATCCATCGGAATGCACAACAGACATGAATATATGCAGGTGATCAGACAGGATTCTGACGTACGTGTCACCTTTCAGATTCGTCTCATATCACTCCAACTGCACATGTCCCACAACATTACAGAGCCTCCACCAGCTTGAACACTGCCCTGCCGTCATGCAGGGTTCTTGGATTCTTGAGGTTGCCTCCACAAGCTTACGCCTCCAACAGCTCGATACAATTTGAAACGAGACTCGTCCGACCAGGCAACATATTTCCAGTCATCAACAGTCCAATATCGGTGTTGACGGGCCCAGGCCAGGCGTAAAGTTTTGTGTCGTGCAGTCATCAAGGGCACACGGATGTGCCTTCGGCTCCGAAAGCCCATATCGATGATGTGTCGTTGAATGGTTCGCACCCTGACACTTGTTGATGACCCAGTATTGAAATGTGCAGCAATTTGCGGAAGGGTTGCACTTGAACGATTTTCTTCAATCGTCGTTGGTCCTGTTCATGCAGGATCTTTCTCCGGCCGCAGCAATGTCGGAGATTTGATGTTTTACCGGATTCCTGATATTCACGGTACACTCGTGAAATGTTCGTACGGGAAAATCCCCATTTCATCGCTACCTCGGAGACGCTGTGTCCCATCGCTCGTGCGCCGACTATAACACCACTTTCAAACTCACTTAAATCTTGATAACCTGCCATTGTAGCAGCAGTTAACCGATGTAACAACTGCGCCAGACACTTGTCTTGTATAGGCGTTGCCGAGCGCAGCGCCGTATTCTGCCTGTTTACACATCTCTGTACTTGAATACGCATACCGTTACCTCGATGTGGCCAATAACATTCCCGTCATGGGATATAAATTTCAAAACACGAAGCGCTGTGTTAGATCTTAGCATATCGTCAACGGTGTGGTTGTAACCATCTTACGTGACAACGCAGCTCAGTGTAATAAGGTTCAGCATAAGTTGTTTACTGAAAATAACCTCAATTAAGACACCTAATATGTACATGATTCTTCTTCTTAAAGGCGCTGTAGTCTGGAACCGCACGCCCGCTACGGTCGCAGGTTCGAATCCTGCCTCGGGCATGGATGTTTGTGATGTCCTTAGGTTAGTTAGGTTTAACTAGTTCTAAGTTCTAGGGGACTAATGACCTCAGAAGTTGAGTCCCATAGTGCTCAGAGCCATTTTCTTCTTTTCTTCATAGTATTTGACTCAGTGCTACTCCCTCGGCCTTAAGTATTTCAGGAGCAAAAAATAATAGCAGATACCATTGAGTTTGCTATATATCGTTCTAATTTAAATGACGCTGCGCTCTTTCAGGATACAACTGAGTTAACCTAACACTGGTAGCTGTAGATTTCCAGTACCCATTTCGGAGTGTTTTGTTTTAATCTGCTTTAGATTTATGTCTCCTCTTTCTCGAATCCATTCTACAGTTCTCTGGTTCTTTTTAGCTTGTAACTGTGCCAAAATAAGTTCTGCGAAGGGTGTGAGATTGGAAAATAAGTAACTGAAGAAGAATGTGTAACCAGGCTTGAAATCGTAACATCGGATGCGAGAAAACCACCTCAGCTGTACTTCACTAGACATTTCAGACATCCAACGTCTTCGCGACGAATCGTAATAAGTTCGTTTACTGCAGAATGATTGCACTTGTTTTAAATTTACGAGGCATTATGCTTGCTTGATAAACTCCAGGCGTTTCGTCCCAATCTACAAAACAATCTTCAAATAGTGCTAGGGCCGGAGTGGGGAGCAGCATTGTTGTGCCTTCAATTCACTGCAGTACTGAACCGAAACCACTACCACCGCATTCCCCCCTCCGCCCCGTCCTCGCTCTATGTTGACGAAACGTTTCGTTTACGACATCAATTCAACCACGGCATATTGTGCCTCAAAATTTTAGCAATCGTGCCATTCCGGGCTGCGAAAGGTTAGATACATTATATTTCATAACATTATTGCTATCTTACTGAAAAACCATAAGAAATGTTGTTGAAACCGTGAAGATCACTTATTTGCGAAATAAGAATTTCACTAAAAAGTATAACTGTTAGTGGGAAAAATAATTATATCCTCTGTCCCTATACCTTTATTCTCACAAACACTTTTGACACCAATCTCTCCGAACGGGTTTGCCTATCATTTCGTTGTTCTCCCATATCTGCAACCAGAAATATATCTTCATTTATGAATTGAGATCACCAGCATTGACGATCATAGCGTGGACCATAGCGCACGCCGACGGGTCGAAAGTGTAAGCCGCTTCACGTCTCAAACCTGGGTGTCTCCTTTCTGGGAGAATCTCTTCCATTTAGTAGCGTGACACACAAAGGACTAGAGGCTTTAGTATGATTACATGGCCTTAAGTTAAGGACCATTGATTTAACGGATGGGTAATATTACGATTAGCAAATAAGGTGTTAATTAATGGGCTCTAATATTTCCACAACGATATTCTTCGTGGTGCGACAAGCTTTCAGTTGCTTAAATTGAATGATTGACCCACGAGGAATTTCTTCAGTCAAGACTTAAATGAACATGGACTGCTCTACGATTTCTTAATTCTTATGGTACCTTAATCAAAAAGGGATGCAGGAGAATACCGCCCGCCTTTCTGCACAAGAGTTAAGAAGGTGCGAACCAAATGCAGATTGGTTTTATGCCTAGTATTAATTCAGTGAAAGCTGATAATTCTTGGGATTAAGCCCATATTGTAAACAACAAACGACATAAGAAAATATATATTCAGGGGCCAATGTCAGAATTCCCGGATTCCTAAACAGGGGTCGACAAGAGGTTCGCGAAATTAATATCACATATTTCTGGAACTGAACATTTCTGAGTCAAAATACCCTTAGTGAATGGGGAGAATTACCCCAGAATATAATGCTGTATGTCTTACGCGAATGAAAATAAGCAAAGTAGACTAATTTTTGTGTTGGATAATCAGTTATTGCGGATACAGTCCTCATAGTAACTACACCAGCATTCAGTTTTGAACAAGGCCCAGAACATCTAGCTTTTTATGACAACTTACCATCTATCTGAACAACAAGGGATGAGGACTGTTCAGATTCACTAATTATGTGTCCATTTTGGTAATCTAAATTTCTGTTTATGATTATGATGACGTTCTTTGTGTTTCGAAGCGAAGAGAGGCGGAAATGAGATCATGTTATTCCTTAGATGTCGCTCTGGTCTTCAGTCTGAAGACTGGTTTGAGGCAGCTCTCCATGCTATTTCATCCTGTGCAAGCCTCTTCATCCCCGAGTAACTACTGCAACCTACGTCCTTCTTAATCGGCTTAGTGTACCCACCTCTTGGGTTTCCTCTGCGGTTTTTACCCTCCATGCTTCCCTCCAATACTAAACTGGTGATCCCTCGATGCCTCAGAACACGTCCTACCAACCGGTCCCTTCTTCTAGTCAAGTTGTGCCACAAATTCCTTTTCAGTGCCTCCTCATTAGTTACGTGATCTGCCCATCTAATTCCTTAGATAGAGAAGTATATTTGGGGAATTTTAGTTTCCATGTGAATCCTCTCCGTTTATAATTGTTAAATTTCCACCAGAAGGTTGTGACGTTTAGGTTGTTTATGCCTCGCAACAAACGTACAACTGATTTATCTTCGATATCACAAAAATACTTTAGAATACGTCATACATTTAGCCCAAATGCATGAAGGAGACCGTGCTGAGCGCAAGGATACTTGGGCTGGAAGTTAATGGGCGGTTAGGAGCAACCAAACAGACCTGCAAAGTTTCTTCAAAACTCGGTTTAAAATTGCCGTAATATTTGTACGATGTACATATACCTCTTCATAACTACTCTACAGTTCACTCTCATGTGGGTGGCAGAGGGGTTCTTCGAACCACATTTAGACTATTTCTCTGCCTGCCTGTTTGGCTTCTGTCTCGGGTTCTTCGGCCATTTGACGATTATTCTAACGTTTCGCTAGCTCGAGTGGCTGGCATTGTCAAAGCTTCACCCTCTATTCACCACCAGTAATGGAGGGTGAAGCTTTGACAATGCCAGCCACTCGTGTCGGCGAAATGTCAGAAAAATCATCAAACTTCGGCTCAAGAACCCGAGGCAGAAGCCGACAGGCAATTTGTCAACAAGTGCCCACGAAAGCCTTCACAATATTGTATTTCTCTGTCGTACCACTCTCGTACAGCGTCGGAAAAACCAGCATTTAAGTTTTTCCTTGCGAGCTCTGAATTCTATCATTTTATTTCAATGATCTCCCTTTATAGGTGGGTGTCAACAAAATATTTTCACAATCAGAGTGGAAAGATGGTGATAGAAATTTCGTGAAAATTTCGTCTCGCAACGAAAGACGCCTTCATTCTCAGTGACTGCCATTCAAAATCGCGTGGCATATATTCTGCGTAATCGAAGTCGCGCTCTTCCCTATTTCGCGATAGAAGAAAACGATCTGCCCTTCTTTAAACTTTCTTCGTGCTTTCCGTCAATCCTATGTGGCACGGATGCCATTCCAGTCAGCAAGACTCCATAGGACGACGGACAAGTGTAGCCTAGGCGGTCTCTTTAGTACACCGGTTGCACTGCTAAGTGTTCCGCCAACAAAAGGCATTCTTGGGTTAGGTTTCCCTCGAACATTTTCGATATGACGGTTCCTATTTCAATTGCCAGATACTTAGCTGATCCCACAGCCTTCAACTTTATCTGATTTACTGCATAAGCGAAGTCTAACGGGTTACTTTGACTACTCATGTGGATGACCTCACACTTTTCATTATTGATGGTCAATTGCCACTTTTCGCACCATGTTGTCGTTGTTGTTGTTGTGGTCTTCAGTCCAGAGACTGGTTTGATACAGCTCTCCATGCTGCTCCATCGTCTGCAAGCATTTTCATCTCCGAATAACTATTGTAACCTACATCATGAATTTGCTTAGTGTATACATCTCTTGGCCTCCCTCTAAGATTTTTACCCTCCACGCTTCCTTACAGTACTAAATTGGTGATCCCTTGATGCCTCAGAACATGTCCTACCAACTGATCCCTTCTTCCTGTCAAGTTGTGCCACAAATTCCTCTTCTCCCCAATTGTGTTCAATACCTCCTCATTAGTTACGTGATCTACTCATCTAATCTTCGGCATTCTTCTGTAGCACCACATTTCGAAAGCTTATATTCTCTTCTTATCTAAAGTATTCATCGTCCATGATTCACTTCCATACATGGCTACACTTCACACAAATACTTTCAGAAAAGACTACCTGACACTTAAATCTATGCTCGATGTCAATAAATTTCTCTTCTTCAGAAACGATTTCCTTGCCTTTGCCAGTCTACATTTTATATCCTTTCTACTTCGACCATCATGAGTTATTTTGCTCCCCAAATAGCAAAACTCATCTACTACTTTAAGTTTCTCGTTTCCTAATCTAATTCCCTCAGCATCAACTGATTTAATTCGACTGCACTCCATTATACTCGTCTTGCTTTGGTTACTGTTCATCTTATATCCTCCTTTCAAGACACTGTCGACTGCACTCCATTATCCTCGTTTTGCTTTTGTTGATGTTCATCTTATATCCTCCTTTCAAGACACAGTCCATTCCGTTGAGCTGGTGTTACAGGTCCTTTGCTGTCTCTGACAGAATTACAATGTCATCGGCAAACCTCAAAGTTTTTATTTCTTTACCATGGATTTTCATTCCTACTCCAAATTTTCCTTTTGTTTCGTTTACTGCCTGTTCAATATACAGATGGAATAACATCGGGGATAGGGTACAATCCTGTCTCACTCCCTTCTCAATCACTACTTCACTTTGGTGCCCCTCAATTCTTACAACTGCCATCTGGTTTCTGTACAAATTGTAAATAGTCTTTCGCTTCTTGTATTTTACCCCTGCCACTTTTAGGATTTGAAAGAGAATATTCCAGTCAACATTACCAAAAGCCTTCTCTAAGTCTACAAATGCTATAAACGTAGGTTTGCCTTTCCTTAACGCCGGCCGAAGTGGCCGTGCGGTTAAAGGCGCTGCAGTCTGGAACCGCAAGACCGCTACGGTCGCAGGTTCGAATCCTGCCTCGGGGATAGATGTTTGTGATGTCCTTAGGTTAGTTAGGTTTAACTAGTTCTAAGCTCTAGGGGACTAATGACCTCAGCAGTTGAGTCCCATAGTGCTCAGAGCCATTTGAACCATTTTTGAACCTTTCCTTAACCTACTTAGTAAGATACGTCGTAGGGTCAGTATTGCCTCGCGTGTTCCAATATTTCTACGGAATCCAAACTGATCTTCCCCGAGGTCGGCTTCTACCAGTTTTTCCATTCGTCTGTAAAGAATTCATGTTAGTATTTTGCAGCCGTGGCTTATTAAACTGACAGTTCTGTAATTTTCACGTCTGTCAACACCTGCCTTCTTTGGGTTTGGAATTATTCTATTCTTGAAGTCTGAGGGTATTTCGCCTGTCTGATACATCTTGCTCAGTAGATGGTAGAGTTTTGTTAGGCCTGGCTCTCCCAAGGCTGTCAGTAGTTCTAATGGAATGTTGTCTACTCCCGGGGCCTTGTTTCGACTCAGGTCTTTCAGTGCTCTGTCAAACCCTTCACGCAGTATCTTATCTCCTATTTCATCTTCATATACATTCTCTTCCATTTCTATAATATTGTCCTCAAGAACATCGTCCTTGTATAGACCCTCTATATACTCCATCCACCTTTCTGCTTTGCCTTCTTTTCTTAGAACTGGTTTTTATCTGAGCTCTTGGTATTCTAAATCACCGTTTTGATCATCCGACGAGTTTACTAGATGATAGATGACAGCATCATCTATGAGGACTCCTCAGATTGTCTCCTAAATCGTTTATAGAGATTAACAACAGGGAGGAACTATGACAAGTCCTTATGGGACGCTGTATATCATTTCTGTTTCACTCGATTCATTTGCGTGAGTTAATACCAACTGTGACCTTTCCGACAGGAAATCACGAATACGATCGCACAGCTTGATTGGTAGCCGCTTGTTAGGAACGGTGAAAAAGCTTCCCGGAAATCTAGAAATATGGAAACAATTTGGGATCCCCTGTAGATAGCACTAATTACCTCGTGCGAATAAAAAGCTAGTTGTATTTAGAAGAACGAGTTACTTTCTGAACCCTAAGTATCAATAGATCGTTTTCTTCGAGGTGATTCATAATGTTCCAAAATCCCACTGCAAATGGACGTCATTGATGTGCGTCTGTAATTTGTCCGTTTACTCCTATTAACTTTCTAGTGTACTGGTGTAACCTGTGCAATTTTCCTGATTATAGTCTACTGAAGCGCTCCAAGCGTACTAAGCCCGAATTATAAGCCCGTACAAGATCTTGTGGCAGTGTGTTTAAATGATAAAAACACAAAGTACCATTGGTATAGTATTGAACTGGGGACCTATAAACGACGGAGAGGCTTGTTCCCGCCGTTGCCCTCAGTGGTTTACAACCCCACAACAGACTATAGCAGTCTAGTCACCCCACCGCCGCCCCACACCGAACCCAGGGTTATTGTGTGGTTCGGCCCCCAGTGGAGCGCACCCCCCCCCCCCCCCTCCCCGGAAACGCCTCACATCAGACGAGTGTAACCCTAATGTTTGTCTACGGTCGCAGGTTCGAATCCTGCCTCGGACATGGATGTGTGTGATGTCCTTCGGTTAGTTAGGTTTATGTAGTTCTAGGGGACTGATGACCTTAGCTGTTAAGTCCCATAGTTCTCAGAGCCATTTGAACCCAATGTTTGCGTGGTAGAGTGATTATGGTGTTCGCGTATGTGGAGACAGTGTTAGCACAGCAATCGCCGACATAGTGTAACTGAGGCGGAATAAGGGGAACCTGCCCGCATTCGCCGAGGCAGATGGAAAACCGCCTTAAAAACCATCCACAGACTAGCCGGCACATCGGACCTCGACACTAATCCGCCGGGCGGATTCGTGCCGCCCGGAAATCCGTGCGTTAGACAGCACGGCAAACCGGGTGGGTTTCAGCGTACCATTACTAGCATAACAGTGCCAAAGTTTTGAATTCACATTAGCGTATCATTAATTGCTTATGAAATTCAAAATGATTTAGAAACTTCCGTGAAAATATTTACCAAAAGTGCACTGTACTCACTCGCTCAGAAAGTTCCTTGTTATAACGAAACGACCTTTAACAGAAACAAAGCTGAACGTACGTTAAGTGCACCGGTAAGCAATATGGCAGACTCAGCACTCAGCTGATACCTGACCGCTGCAGACAGCTACAACCTCGCGCAGAACTATCGGGCGCCGCTACTGACGCGATCATAATAATGAGCCCGTTCACACGATAGATGGCCGCCATTAACGCAACTGGTTCGTCCTGTAAAACTGGCATAAGTAGGACCCAGGAGCCTCAGAACCTGAGTATTGTCAGATTTGTGACGCCGCCAACACGCACACCCGCGTCTTGAATGCAGTGTCAGTCGCATTGGACGTCGCTCTAGCCGCCATGTTGGCGAATCTCGTTCTGGGTGCTCACGCTCTCATACGAGTCGTGAGAGCTTCTGACGCGCAGCGCGTGACGCCCGCTGTTTCCGAGGCGTAAACTATCGCCTTGATTTACGTGATGGAAAGTCCCGTTCGTGTAGCGAAACGCGCATTATATCAGTTGTGCGGACTGACTTCTGCGGAGCCTGGGGTTTTTGCACGGATAACCGTAATTTCGCAGGTAGCATACAGGCACACTAGCAATATGTTTCCTGTCACGCAGTGTAGAGCAATGTGCCACGTATTACCAGGAAATCGTTTTAATATGTGTAGCAAGGTTGAAAAACTTGCAACGAGTCACTTTTTCATGGTCATTTATTTTACCGTTACCAGTTTCAGGCAGGTTTGCTCATATTCAGACCGTCGTTACATACTTACATTAGAAGGTCACCAGTTTGCGTAAGTCGTTGCTCCCTAGCTGTGGCAACGATGTTCATAAGGATAACGGCAAAATATCAAAAGAAAGTGAACGGTCGCAGTTTTCAGTCTTTCATTATATCAACAGTCACAGAGTTTTAACACCCAACCTGGATAAAATAATCTTTAATATATTCTGAAGCGCCAAAGAAACTGGTATAGGCATCTGTATTCAAATACACAGATATGTAAACAGGTTTGCTACGGCGCTACGTTCGCGAACGCCTATATAAGACAACTGGTGTCTAGCTCATTTGTTTGATAGGTTACTGCTGCTACAATGGCAGGTTATCAAGATTTAAGTGAGTTTGAAAGTGGTGCTATAGTTGGCGCACGAGCGATGGGGCACAGCATCTCCGAGATAGCGATGAAGTGGGGATTTTCCCGTACGACCATTTCACGAGTGTACTGTGAATATCAGGAATCCGTTAAAACATCAAATCTCCGACATCGCTGGGGCCGGAAAAAGATCCTACAACAACGAGACCAACGACGACTGAAGAGAATCCTTCAACATGACAGAAGTGCAACTCTTCCGCAAATTGCTACAGATTTCAATGCTGCGCCATAAACAAATGTCAGCGCGGGAACAATTCAACGAAACATCATCGATATGGGCTTTCGGAGCCGAAGGCCCACTCGTGTAATCTTGATAACTGCACGACACAAAGCTTTACGCCTCGTCTGGGCCCGTCAACGCCAACATTGAACTGTTGATGACTGGAAACATGTTTCCTGGTCGTACGAGTCTCGTCTCAAATTGTATCGAGCGGATGGACGTGTACGGGTATGGAGACAACCCCATGAATCTATGGAACCTGCACATCAGCAGCTGGTGGAGACTCTGTAATGGTGACGAGCGTGTGCAATTGGAGTGATATGGGACCCCTGATGCGTCTAGATACGACTCTGACGGGTGACACATACGTATTCATCCTGTCTGATCACCTGCGTCCATTCATGTCCATTGTGCATTCCGACGGATTTGGGCAATTTCAATAGAACAGTGCGACACCCCACACGTTCAGAATTGCTAAAGAGTGACTCCAGGAGTACTCTTCTGAGTTTAAACATTTCCACTGACCACCAGACTCCCCAGACATGAACATTATTGAGTGTACCTGGGATGCCTTGCGACGTGCTGTTCAGAATAGATCTCCACCCTCTTGTACTCTTATGGATTTATGGACAGCCGTGCAGGATTCATCGTGTCAGTTCCCTCCAACACTACTTCAGACATTAGTCGTGTCCATGCCACGTCTTGTCGATATTAGGCAAGTGTGCCAGTTTCTTTGGCTCTCCAGTGTAGTGTTCATTAGCTCAACACTGCTACAGTATGGACTACTGACGTGTCGCGGGGAGTGCCCAAGAGAATATCTCAGGTGTGCTGCCAGCTGCGGAGTTTGGATACTGGCTTTGAGGGTAGTTTTGAGTAAGCCTCGGAGTTGGTGTGTTGAACAACTTAAGCTGCGGATTTCTCGTGTAGAGCAGGATAAAGTTGCGGAGTTGGTTTGTTGGGCGGGTTAAAGTTGCAAAGTGCATGTGAGTTGCAAGGGATGGTGAGGACAGATAGGGAGAACTATGACGGAGGATAGGAGAGGTGTGGTAAGGGCTGTGAATGGTGGGGCGGCGGGGAGGCGGGGATCACGGCAGAGGAGCAGTTCGCTGAACCCGCAGGCGTGCTTCAGGAAACACGAGACCAGCCGCGGTCGCGTCGTATCGCATCTGCGGTCAGGCTGTTGCACCAAGTTGCTTCTTTATAACGGCTTGTCTGCCAGTTTGGCCGCAGCTGGGTAGCGGCCTACTGTGGTCTCAGGTTCCCAGACTTCAAGAAATGTAAAGCAGGAAGGGTCACATGACGAAGGCATACCGACCCAGCTGGATGCCCTACTCGCACAGTGAAGAAGAAAAAAATTGATGTATTGATTGCCTCCAATGGGAATTATTCTAGAATAACGTCTTGGGAATGCTTACACATTTCTGCAAGGCATTATCACATATGTGCGGCTGGTCCCGGCGGAGGTTCGAGTCCTCCCTCGGGCATGGGTGTGTGTGTTTGTCCTTAGGATAATTTAGATTAAGTAGTGTGTAAGCTTCGGGACTGATGGCCCTATCAGTTAAGTCCCATAAGATTTCACACACACATTATCACATATTATCAGCTTCTTAAAGAGATTAAATAACACAAAACTAAAAATAAATGTTATTTTAGTGTGCTAATGTAATACAAAGCTGTTAGCACACTATGTAGAACATATTCTTGATGTTGTCTCATTACCGTTATTTATTGAGATAAACACGTGACCCCTGGGTGGTGCTAAGAAAGCAACAACGATAAGATGAGACCGAGCTGTCTGAAAAGACCTCTCGGTCAAAGAATGACGAAGGACACGTGCGGTCCTATTCAGGACCCACAAGCTCGTAGAATTGGACCATCTCTGCGCATCTGTCAACTGAATATCGAAGGGATAAGTCGAGCAAAATGTGAGTATCTTTCCAGGCTCACACAGAAATATGCAGTTGATATCATCGCACTTCAAGAAACGCACACAGCTGATGAACCACAGCTACAGAGTAGGGGGAAAATACCGGGCTTTAAACTGATAGCCTCTAATCACCATCAAAATTATGGCCTTGCAACTTACGTCAAGAATCACATAACAAACTACCAGCTGCTGTCAGAAAATTCTGAAAATGACATTTTTACAACTGCTGTTAAAATTGAAAACCTAACGATAGTTAACGTGTACAAACCCCCAGGGACTAATTGGCCTAATCCCGTTCTACCGTCTCTGCAACATCCAACTATATACCTCGGTTATTTCAACAGTCATCATCACCTGTGGGGATATATGGAGAATGACCTCAACGGTGAAGCGCTTGAGGACTGGATGGAAACTGAAAACCTGAATTTAATTTACGATGCTAAAGATCTGCCTACCTTCCACTCAGCTCGCTGGTCCCAAGGCTATACCCCAGATCTGTGCTTCACAACTCAGTCTCATAATTCCCTAAATCAAGTACGACGAACTGTGCTCAAGGAATTCCCACATAGTCAACACAGACCTGTTATATTGGAGGTGGGGATGTCTATACCTGTTGTACGATCACATCCTAAACCGAGGTGGAACTTCAAGAAAGCCAACTGGACTGAATTTGCAAAGCAAACAGATTCCAATATCAGATGGATCAAACCAACGTACAACAACTACAGCAGATTTGTTGGGGTTATCAAAGGTGCAGCCAGACGATGTATTCCTAGAGGGTACCGTAAAGAGTATATCCCTGGTTGGAGTTCCGAGAGTGAGGAGTTACTAAAAGAATATGAAGACCATCCTAACTCTGACAAGGCAACAAGCCTCCTCCAGTCCCTGGATGATAATCGAAGAAAGATCTGGCATGAAACTGTGGGGTCCCTAGATTACACCCATTCTAGCAGAAAAGCCTGGTCTATCATCAGGAAATTAGACTCTTCAAACCCTACAACAAAAAGATCAAAAAATGCCATCAATTTGAATGACTATGCTAAACACCTTGTGTCAGTTACAAAGAATATAAAGGACAAGCAAGCCAAAAGGGATATCAAACTACAGTTGAACACCAAGAAAAGAGCAGCCCCACAGTCTTCCGAATTCTCTACTCCATTTCAAGAAGAGGAAACTAAAGCTGCAATCAAAAGTATGAAACTTGGAAAAGCAGCTGGATATGGTGGAATATACCCAGAATTCCTGGCTCACTGTGGACCAGCTACAGTAAAATGGTTGACCAACTTCCTTTCAAACATCCTGCAAACTGGAAACATCCCACATCTGATGAAGAAATCAAAAATATTAGCCATACTGAAACCAAATAAAGATCCCACAAAAGTGGAAAACTATCGTCCAATAGCACTCTTAAGTATCACTTATAAACTCCTTGAGCGTCTGATCTACAACAGAATCTGTGAAACAATCAACCATCATATTCCTATCGAGCAAGCAGGATTTAGACCTGGGAGAAGTTGTAACGATCAGGTACTATCTCTCACTACGCACATTGAAAATGGGTATGAGAAGAAATCAGTAAGTGTGGCTGCCTTTTTGGATCTATCTGCTGCCTATGACACTGTCTGGCGAGAAGGACTCCTTTTAAAATTTGTGAGTGTTATCCCATGTCGTAAACTCACGGCCTTACTCAACAATATGCTAAGCAATAGGTACTTTCAGATCTACTCAGATAATGATAAGAGCAGAATGTTTAAACTAAATGACGGCTTACCTCAAGGGTCTGTTCTGGCTCCCCTCCTTTTCAATTTGTATACACACGACTTACCAGAAACATCTTCAAGGAAATTCATATATGCTGATGATATTTGTCTGGTGACTCAGTGCTCCAACTTTGCTGATGCTGAAACTATTCTATCCACTGATCTGGAAGCCTTAGACAAATATTTCAAGAAATGGTGCCTCCACCTAAATCCTCAGAAAACAGTTATATCTGCATTCCACCTACGTAACAGACAGTCAAATTACAAACCAGAAGTTGTATTCAGAGACCAAGTGTTGCCATACTGTAGTACACCAAAGTACCTGGGATTAACACTAGATAGAACTCTGTCTTTCAAGCAGCATTTATCAAATGTGGCTGCTAAAGTTAAAACTAGAAATAATATTCTTCAGAAGCTTGTTGGTACATCATGGGGAGCCAATACTAACGTCCTGAGATCTACAGCATTAGCTCTGTCATATTCTGTTGCTGAATATTGCTGCCCAACCTGGATCAACAGTGTTCACACTAAGAAGATAGACGTGCAACTCAATCAGGCAATGCGATTAATCACAGGATGTATTCGGAGCACAAACACGCTGTGGCTGCCGGTTCTAAGCAATATCCCACCTCCAGCCCTAAGAAGATCAGAAGCTCTCCTAAAGACGTGGAAAAACATTCAGCAGAACCCCCAGCTCCCCATCCATCAAGATATTGTACAAGGAACACACCAACGCTTGAAATCGAGGAAACCACCATGGCGCACAGCACTCGACCTTGAAGGATCTGCTTTCAACATTAACAGTTCATGGAAACTCCAGTGGGATCAGTCTTCAGTAGCCAATAAACATCTAGTCGAGGACCCTTCCAAGCAGACGCAAGGATTTGATCTTCCAAGGCGTCAGTGGAGGATCATTAACCGCATTCGAACTGGACAAGGCAGATATGGCTATCTACTGCACAAATGGGGATGGGTTGGCTCTGCAAATTGTGACTGTGGTGCCCCCTCACAGACGATTCATCACATTGTTGCTGACTGCCCTCATCGTACTTTCAGAGGAACTTTAATGGACATTCATCGTACATCGGATGAAGCAGTCAAGTGGATTGAAGAACTAGACATAGAGCTGTAAAATTGTACGAACTTGTGATTGTACATTTTAGTCCTGAAAATATTGTATATAAATGTAAATCAATGTACACATCATACGATAAATAAATAAATAAATTGAGATAAAAGACGTTGACAAACGTCTTCTTGTGTAAAAATTTAAAAAAGTAGCATTACGTTGTTTTGCTGGTTTTATGAAGTATGACACTGTATAACTCTTTCTTACTAAAGAAAGACAAAGGAAAACCTTACATTCGTCAGGCTTTACGTACCCACTTATGAGAGTTTTCGCCGTACATTCGATTCTTTTATCAATTTTGAATTCCGTGATATATTATTAAAGAAAGTCTCACTCGAAAAATTGGTTAGAAATGTTGAATCCTGTCTAGTCCTCGAATCTGAGGTGTCTAGGAAACCTGCTTTCTCGTATCGCTAGACGACATTCAAACAAATCGTATTAATGAATTTTATTACGAAATGAACTATGACAATGCTTAACTTGGTATTAACACAAATGTGTCGCAAGCAAAGGGCAAGAGACAAAATAGACAATGTTCTTCATTTTGTACAATTCCTAAGTCGCTGGTGTTGAAGGGCCTGCTGTAAAAGTGGGCCGTGGCCATTCGACGCGGCGCTTACGTCCTCGTCGCATAGAGGCCGCTGCCGTGCGATTGGCTGACGTCTTCTTCGCAGCTCTGTCCCCTCTACCGTTCCTGACAGGCGTGTCGGCACTTGACTTTAGGCCGTAACAAGAAAGAATGAGAGAATCCCTGTAGATAATAACAATTATAATAAACGTAACAGTTCCTCTTAGCTGTGAACGCAAAAATAAACTAGCGAGTAGCACCTAACATTGAAACTCTTAATCATTTTTCTATGAGTAGCGGTCTCCACTCGCCAGGAACCGCAGTGTAACATCGACACGAACGCTCGCTTGGGGTTGTTTCTGTCAAATCTCAATCCACGTCTGTACTACACTAGAATCCAAACGTAAGGACTGCAGAGCAGTTTATATAGGGCAGACAAGCAGAAACTTTAATAGCAGATCACAGAAGAGCATTAAAAAGTAACATCTGTCATTCCACATTCGCTGAACACCTCATGGAGAAGAAACATAACCCAACAAATATCAATACTGGTTTAAAAATTCTCAAATGCAGCAACAGCCCTCCACAAAAACTAATAATTGAAGAAAATTGTCAGATACAAAAAGTCATAGTGGAAGGCAAAGAAGTGATAAATGAATACACAGCCCTCTGCAATGGGTCTCTGGTCTCTGCCCTCAAAGAGTTATTAGACAAGACCAACCTATAGAGCTCTCATCCCCCCCTCCCCACCATCCAAGGCCCCGCCCCCTACAAAAAGATCCTAAAACCTACTGTCACATTCCCTCTTTCTCTTCCTCTCTCTCTCTCTCTCTCTCTCTCTCTCTCTCTCTCTCTCCCTCCCTCCCTCCCTCCCTCCCTCCCTCCCTCCCTCGCTTTTCATCCCCCCCAAAAACACACACACACACACACACTCACACTCACACTCACACAAAAAATCCTAAAACCTACTGTCACATTCTGTCTCTCTCTCTCTCTCTCTCTCTCTCCCTCTCTCCCTTTTCACACACCACGCATACACACACACACACACACACACACACACACATTCACAGACAACTCTGAAAGATTCAGAACAACCGCCAGGAGCACCTTCAACTGTTCCATTGTCCATCATGTTTGTTTTTACAGCTTGTAAACAGAGAAACAGTGACAGTGGCAGTGGCAACACAATATATGGTGTTTGAGAGTGATGAAGATGAGGAATAAGAAAATGTGAGTGAAACATTATGTAAATAGACACACACACTCATACGTAGAATTAATTAATTTCAGGCATAGACATAATAATTTTCAAATCGTAATTTTGGCTTAAACAATTTTATCTACTTTAAGGTGTAAGTGGTTGCAGATGACAAACTGTGGAACAAAACAGTCACTGTAGAAACAGAACACATCAGAAAAACCACACCATGTGGTAAAAAAGGTATGAATTCATAATTTATGTGTTTTTTTCAAATTTCTGTAATTACGACTCTACACTAATAATTACATGTATGCAAACAGTAAGAACATTCTTTAACAGATGAAAACGAAAAGCAAGAGGAAGAACTCCTTAACAATATTTTTGGCGCACAACGAAGTCATTGTGACACATCAGTAACTGATTTACGCCACTTGGCATTAGGGAATAATCTACCACAACAAAGAGTAAATTGTTGCAGGCAAGGATTGAGTGACACAGTTGAGGAAGACACTCCCAAACACAAGGCTTACAAAATCAGATTTCACTTCGTATAAGTCTTATTTTTCCTTTATCTACATCTAGCCATTTTGTCCTACCTACCGGGCAGCGTTTCACTTAAGCTCACTTTTCCACTATAAAAGGATAAAGTTTTATAGGTACGTAATGCGTATAGTTTATACAGAAACACTTCATACGCTTATCTATGACGATGTCGGAGAAAAATAGCAGTTTCCTTAGGTTGGCCGCCGTTCCCTTATTTCCTCTTACTATCGGGTTCCTCTTTTTCGTTTTACCTTTATTCACATCTGAAGAGACAAGCCGATCATTAGATCAAGTGAAAATTTTGTCCAACTCTTTCTGCATTTCCTTACGAATGATGCTATCCTGCAGACAACAGCATTGTCATCTCTAACAGTCTCGTATATGGTGACGCTGGTCCTGTCTGGTAAACCTATAACGCCTTCTGCACTCTGATCATCATAAGAAAACCTGATGTAAACATTACGCCATCATAAGGATACGTTTTATGCTTTGTTACACACACATAGACAGAGCGATAATGCGGGACAACAGCTTTACCGGCGTATTAAACTTGGGACAGCACTGCCCAGCCAGCGGTCCACGTACAATGTAATGACGAGAGCATTTGCAGTTGAGACGTAAAAAGAGACGAGCAGGGGAAAACTGTAGCTTAGAATGTCATTTAATTTTTAAAGAGCATAAAATAATATTCGGCAAAACTCAAGCACTACCGTGCGCTTCTTAGGTGACGAGACGGAAAGCATAAAATGCTCTCGTTATCACCTAATTACAAACAAGAGTGATGAAAATATCTCCATCAAACACAGAGTAATTGTTCTGAATGAGCTATGAGTCGTGCAGAAGCATACTGCAGGGATTTCACCGCACTGTTGAATACTGAAGCCACTGAAGGTACTAATACAAGTCAGTCGTTTAGAAATCTCTTAGATCCTTCTTTATCCGAATCGGAAAAATACATTTCAGTTCTTGCAGTGTCACCTGCTACGATGATAACGAGCCTATCAACAACAGAAACCACGAAGCCAACCAGGCGCCGCATTTTCTCTTCTTTTATGACGAGCCGTTCTAAATCCCGCTAGCGTTCGGCAGACATGTGAAAAACCTGCGTGCCTTAGTTCCAGTACGTCTGGCAGCTTGACAGTCTTGTTACTTCGCGGCCCAAATCCCGTAACTTGGCACCGGATGATTTCTGTTGGGTTCATATTGTAATGGTACAGTGGCAAATGTAAAAATACAGCATTTGCATGGTGTGCTCGATGCTGTGAAAATGATTGTTTTTCGTGTTCCTACGAAAAATGGTTCAAATGGCTCTGAGCACTATGGGACTTAACATCTGAGGTCATCAGTCCCCTGGAACTTAGCAATACGTAAACCTAAGTAACCTAAGGACATCACACACATCCATGCCCGAGGCAGGATTCGAACCTGCGACCGTAGCGGCCGCGCGGTTCCAGACTGACGCGCCTAGAACCGCTCGGCCACACCGGCCGGCATGTTCCTACGACACTTATCTACATATATGATATGAAACGACGGACATAGTACAAATAAAGAGTATCCAGTTTTCATTTTTGCCTTAAAAAATTAAACTCTAATATTTTCTTAATTTAAGCAACTTTTATTAACAGTCTTTCATAAAATATCGATAACAGAGAATTTATATTTGTAATGAAAACAGGAATTTCGCGTGCAGTATGTAATTAGAAATAACAAACGTGCATTATTCACAAAAAATTATGATGACTTTTACAATTACGAGATGTCCGCCTCCGGTAGCTGAGTGGTCAGCGCGACAGAATGTCAATCCTAAGGGCCCGTGTTCGATTCCCGGCTGGGTCGGAGATTTCTCCGCTCAGGGACTGGGTGTTGTGTTGCCCTAATCATCATCATTTCATCCCCCATTGACGTGCAAGTCGCCGACGTGGCGTCAAATCGAAAGACTTGCCTCCGGCGAACTGTCTACCCGACGGGAGGCCCTAGCCACATGACATTATTATTATTATTAATTATGAGATGTAGGTATTTCAAATTGAACGAGAAAAAACAATGGCTCACACGAGATTTGAACAGCGAACCGAACACTGAAATTCATTTTCAGTCAGCTACACATCCTATTTGTATTTGTTTCTCAACGGAATGTAATACAGTCCTCCGTAAACTTCAAGCCGACTACCTCTGTAAATCTATGAAAAACGTTAAGAAAAGCATATTTCTCGGAACTTTTTAACCGCGTTCCACGCGCGTGTTTCACTACGGAACAGTATAGCAGACTCAGCCATTTTCATACTGCGCGTCAGCAGCGAGACAATCAGAGCACAACAGTGCAGAGGCTGTGACTGTCACGATTTTTGATATAAAAACTACATAGCTAAAGCGTTGATGGCTGTTAACACATTTGAATGTCTTGAAGTTTCATTGAACGTAACTCAGTAATAATATATCTAGAACATAAGTAGCACCTACTTCCAAGAGCGTGACAACACCAGTGTACGGCTTCTGACCAATCATAGCGTTTGTGTTTGTTTACAAAAACTCAACTGGTATTGATGGTATTTCCATCAAAGTGTTGAAACACACACACATTTTCATTTGTGAAGTTCTGTGCCACATCTTTAATGAATCACTGAGGCAAGGAATTGTCCCTGATAGACTTAAATATGCAGTGGTGAAACCATTGTACAAGAAGGGTGACACAAACGAAGTAACCAATTATCGTCCTATTTCACTCTTAACTTGTTTCTCCAAGATTCTCGAGAAACTTGTACGCAGAAGGATTCTTGAACATCTTAGTAAATACAATATTCTCAATAAAAGTCAGTTCGGTTTCCTGAAAAACATCTCAACAGAAGATGCAATATATTCTTTCACCAATGCAATTCTTGAATCAATCAATAATAAAATGTCTCCAACTGGAATTTTATGTGACCTTTCTAAGGCGTTCGATTGCGTGAACCATGAGATTTTTCTGAGAAAGGCAGAATTTTATGGGTTAACTGGAGAAGCAGGGATGTGGCTTGCCTCCTATTTAAAGGACCGGAAACAGAAAGTCATGGTAAACGACACTAATGGGGAACCAGTGTCCTCTTCTTGGGCCACAATAAACTGTGGAGTTCCTCAGGGCTCTATTCTGGGTCCTCTACTTTTCCTTATTTCATAAATAACCTTCAAATGTGTGCAAGGGCTAAGATAAAATTTACTTTGTTTGCCAGTGACACGGCGATTCTGGTAGACAGTTCAACAAATACTAATCTTGAAATCAATGTAAATGAAATTATTCAGGAGACCTTTAACTGGTTTACCTCTAATGTATTATCACTAAATTTTGAAAAAACTCAGTTGATTCAATTCCATACAAGCCAAAATATCGAAGGTGAGATTAATGTCAAATACAATGATGGGAATTTAGCAAGAGTGGAGTCGACAAAGTTCCTGGGTCTACTTGTTAATAGCAATCTAAACTGGTCCTCACACATTCCTTAGCTATATAAAACTAAGCTCAGCAATTTACGCTATTCGTGCGATTGCTTCCTTCAGTGACTTAAATACTTTGATAGCTGCCTATTTTGGTTATTTTCATGCCCTGATGGCCTATGGAATTATATTCTGGAGAAACCAGCTGAAGGCAAACAAAATCCTCATAGCCCAGAAAAGAGTCATTAGGATTCTGTGTGGTGTCAATTGCAGACATTCCTGCAGGAAACTCTTCCAAGAACTGAGAATACTCACAACAGTATCTCAGTACGTTTTCTCTCTCATGTGTTTCTTGTGTAAAAATCATTCCCTTTTTGAAATGAACAGCATGTATCATAACTATGACACTAGGGTAAAAATGATCTACATCTTGAGCAAAAGAATCTAAGTATGGTGCAAAATGGTGTACACTACTCTTGCATAAAAATATTTAATGCTCAGGCAATAAAAATGACAGTTACAGATCCACCTACTTTTAAAGATCAACTTGAACAGTATCTTCTAAGTAAAACCATTTACTCAATGGACGAATTTATGTATGAGAATATGTGAATTGATTTTGATCCATTGTAAGTCTGTTCAATGTAATTTGTAACTTTTTACAAAAAACAATTCTTGTAAACATTTTTTTCTATGTAATATATTATTCACTGTACAACCTATTATTATAAACAAATGCCTCAAATCTATGTAAATGACACATTCTGCACCCAAGCGATTTATCGCGAATGGGTCTACAGAACACGAATGAAATAAATAAAAATGAATAAAACATCAGGATTATTCTTATGATGACCGGAGTGTAGTGTGCGGGAGACTGTTGTTTGTCGTGACGCCTGCCTACCGAGGCACTTCACGCAGGTGTGGGCCTCGCTGCAGCTACCACCCAGCATCTGCCACGCTGCTGACTCAGCCCTGCTGCCTTTTGAGAGATTTCCGCACAAACGACTGTTCCCCCAGGTGTAGAACTCTCCAGACACCTGCAGACAATATACAGCCGCCGTAGCACCGCACGCGGCGTGCCCATTAGCAGGAAACGCTTCGCTAGGCCGACAAGAGGTTTCCCGTTTCCTTTGTTCGACGAACAGCTCCGAACAGCACTCCCAGACAGTGCGGCAGTCGACAGTTTCATCTGTAAAGCGAAGGTCGGACGGTGACAGATGTCAGATCAGCAGTCTTCATAGCGACTGTGTTGTTCCGCTGCTTGCCGAACAGTTTCGTGCAGGCCAAGTAGAGGGATGCGTTACCGCTGTATCTGAGCATGTCTCGAAGGGATGGAGCAGTTTAAGACACTGCCCACTAGAGTTATCATCGAAAGACAATTTCGATACTTACAAGGGAACCTCCCCATCGCACCCCCCTCAGATTTAGTTACAAGTTGGCACAGTGGATAGTCCTTGAAAAACTGAACACAGATCAATTGAGAAAACAGGAAGAAGTTGTGTAGAACTGTGAAAAAATAAGCAAAATATACAAACTGAGTAGTTCAAGGGAAGATAAGCAATAATAAGGACGATAGGAACGCAGGAGCGCCGTCGTCTCGTGGTAACGTGAGTAGCTGCGGAACGAAAGGTCCTAGGTTCAAATCTTCCATCAAGTGTAAATTTTAATTTTTTATTTTCAGTTTATGTGACAAACTCTTATGTTTTCATCACTTTTTTGGGAGTGACTATCACATCCACAAGAAAACCTAAATCGGGCAAGGTAGAAGAATCTTTTTACCCATTCGCCAAGTGTACAAGTTAGGTGGGTCGACAACATATTCCTGTCATGTGACGCACATGCCGTCACCAGTGTCGTATAGAATATATCAGATGTGTTTTCCGATGGAGGAATCGGTTGACCTATGACCTTACGATCAAATGTTTTCTGTTCCCATTGGAGAGGCACGTCCTAATCGCACGGTTTTGCAGTGCGGTCGCAAAACACAGACACTAAACTTATTACAGTGAACAGAGATGTCAATGAACGAACGGACAGATAATAACTATGCAAAAATAAAGAAAGTAAAATTTTCATTCGAGGGAAGACTTGAACCAAGGATCTTTCGTTCAGCAGCTGCTCACGCTACCACGGGACCACGGCGTTTCTAAACACACTTCGTCCATGATGTTGCTTATGTGGCCCATGGACTACTCAGTTTGTATATTTTGCTTATTTTTTCACAGTTCCACACAACTTCTTCCTGTTTTCTCAATTGATCTGTGTTCAGTTTATCAAGGCCTATCCACTGTGCCAACTTATAACTAAATCTGAGGGGGGTGCGATGGGGAGGTTCCCTTGTTAGGAAATCATTGCCTTCCTAGTCGAGGTAAAAGTAATTGTACAGGGTGAAAGCGGGTTCACCAGGTGGGGGAGAACTGCGGAAATGGATCCCTGAAAGAATTCTTCTTTCTTGTTTAGTATACCTGTCGTGTGACACGTTCCAACTGGGGCTTCTCCATCGTGTCCTCTTCTAAGCTACTTCTGTCTTCAGTTTGTAAGTTCGCCCTCTTCTAATGCCGTCGATCATTCCAGTTCTCTTGCTACCTCTTCCTCTCATTCCTTCCACTTTTTCCTCCATAATTCTTTGTTGCAGACTACTGCTACGCAGCATATGTCCCAGCTGAGATTTTTTCTTCTTTCTAGTCACTTCCAATAACCTTCTTTCTTCCTTTATTTTCCTCATTGCTTCTACAATCTTAAGTCTGTCAGTCCATTTCGCATTAAATATTCTTCTCCACAGCCACATTTATGAATATCTTTCTTCTTTCGTTTTAACTGTCCTTGATTAACTGCTGTGTAACACTACGCCCCAGACATAATTTTTGGCAAATCTTTTCCTCATCTCCATTGGAATTCTCCAGTTAGTAACTCTTTGAGCTTTTCGAACACTCTCTATCCCACAGATATCCTCCTCCTTAGTTCTTCTGTGCAGCTTCCGTTCCACGTCATGAAGCTTCCCAGGTATAGAAAGGGTTTTACTTGTTCTATCTTTTTTCCGTCTAAGAAGATGTTAACTGGAGCGTCTTTCCTCCTTATTCTCATCGGTTTTGTCTTTTCTATAATTATGTTTATTCCATACTTCTTCCCCATTCCTGTAATGGTCTTCAACATCTTCTCTACCTCGTCTTCTGATTCCGCCAGCATCGCTTGATCATCTGTATATGTTACAGTCTTCATCTCGTCTCCTCCAATTACAGTGCCTCATGCGCCCTCTGCGGTGACCTTACCCAGCTGTTCTTCTCCATGAATGGTGAACAGCTTCGCTGACAGTGAGCATCCTTACCTTATATCCTTGCCAGTGCACATCTTTTCCGTCTCTTCATTACCTGCTCGGTCACGTTTTCCTTTGTGTGAATCACCTCTACCAGCCATCTATCTTTCTAGTACGTACCAACATCCTTTAAAGTTCTTTGAAGTTTACTCCAGTTGACTCGTCCGCAGCTCGTGGTCTAGTGGCAGTCGGCTTTCAGCCGTGTTACCGTGCGAACGGGCTCGGCGCGCCGGGCAGTGCTCCGCAGATGTTGTTGTTTACCCGCTAGCGCGCGGTCGCGTCGTTGTACTGCCGTATAGTACCTGTACCGACCCGACATGGCGTTCTCATATCGAAAAGCTACAATCAAACTAACGTTCAACGCATCGTACACGAGACCGAAGGCCCATGAAATTGAACGGTTTCTACGAGACATCATGCACATAGAACCACAAGAACTGATAGGAATTCATCTGTCTATTGTAACCAGCACAGTGTACCTCAAGCTGATTGACGAAGCGGCCTGCGACAGATTACTCCAACGATCTGCAAACGGCTTTCGCTTCTGTCACGCAGACGGTAACGAGAGCGTGGTAGGAGTTGACCATGCTGGTCTGGGGGTGCGTACCGTGCGCATCTTTGAACTACCGTTCGAAGTTCCTGCCAACCTAGTCGTTGATGCGCTGCGGCCATACGGCACAGTTCTGAGCCACACAGAGGAGAAATGGAACACATTCGAAACGTACCCTGTCCTTAACGGGGTACGACAAGTGCGCATAGAACTTAAGAAGCACGTTCCATCGTATGTTTTCGTTGGTGGCTGCCGCGCAATTGTTATATATGACGGACAACCGAGGACCTGCTCGGGCTGCGGCCAGGAGGGCCATGTTAGAACTGAGTGTCTGCAGCGCCGCCTCGTTCAGGTGCCCCGCAATGAACTTCCCCAACGATCCACTATGACCTCTCTCCCGCTAACATATGTGGAGGCGGCACGACATGATGTGACGGATGATCAAAACCTGCTACCTCCTCAAGCCGCTGCCAGCTCCGTTGGAGAGTCAGCGCCGTCGACGACGCCGCAGCCCAACGGTGCAGAGGTTCCTACAGCCTCTGCCCACCGCAGCGTCGTGGGCACCCAGCCATCGTCACTGTCGGGATCGGACACAGGGGTTCCTAGCGACCGAGACTGTGTCGAGCCCCGCCCTCCAGTGGATGTCGAATCTCGGACCCGAAAGCAAAAATCACCCAAGCGACACAAGAAGAGGCGATTGTCAGCTGAAGAACAGGACAGGGGTGTGAAGCCGGCGGAAGATATCGACTTCGTTGACTCGCCCATAATTGCAACGGACTCCAGTGGCATCATTCACCAGAACGTGCCTGAAGACAAGGAACACTCTCCTAAATCTGGTGGCCCAGAAAACGAGGCGCATTGCGTCAACTCCCAAAATGTGGGCTCCTGTGAAAGCGACCAGCCCCCAATGACATCACAATCGTCTCTTGGTGATTGGGCAGACGATATGGAGGCAGATGATGCACAGCAAACATCGATATCTCCACCAGAGCCCATGGCTGACATTGAGCCCGGACGGCTCTGCCAGTCAGGTTCAAATGGTTCAAATGGCTCTGAGCACTATGGGACTCAACTGCTGAGGTCATTAGTCCCCTAGAACTTAGAACTAGTTAAACCTAACTAACCTAAGGACATCACAAACATCCATGCCCGAGGCAGGATTCGAACCTGCGACCGTAGCGCTGCCAGTCAGGGACTCATACGGCACAGTAATGCACAGCATGCAGATGGATGGCTGTGTGGTGTGTGAGATCACTGTGGGCTCCGCCACTTGATATGTCTCAGTCATACCGTGTGGGAACAGTCAATGCAGATGGTGTCCACTCCACTGTCAAGACCCGCATGTTACACGACATGATCAGAGCGGCAGACTTGGACATTGCCCTTCTCCAGGAGGTCCGTCCCGAGCTGCGTTTAGACCTATATAGCTACACCACATACAGCCTACCCGTAGGTGATGGCGCAGGAGGAACGGCCATTCTTCTCCGAGATGGCATAGACGCGACGGACGCGACGTACTTGCCGAACGGGCGAGGCATCGCACTCACACTTGGCGCAATCCGCCTCATTAACGTCTACGCTCCCTCCGGTAATTCGCACCGTGGTGACAGGTATGTCTTCTATTCGGAGGAGGTAGCCCCACTTTTGCAAGGAAATATGGACCATTACATAGTGGGCGGCGATTTTAACAGTCCAGTCCCATGTCCGGCTCTCCAAGCATTGATACGTGACCTCGCGCTCCACGACACATGGCTCTTACATCATGGGACCCAGAGTGGATAAACGCACTTTACCAGTTATTCTGCCAGTCGTCTGGACCGGATATACGTCTCGCGTGCCCTCCGCACAGCAACCCGTGATGCAGAACTCTGGCCGACGGCCTTCACGGACCATCTCGCGTACATCTGCACTGTCACCTTGCCCCGACAACTGACAAGACGCAGCAGGGGCCCGTGGACGCTGAACGTCTCCCTCCTTCGCGAGGAAGCGTGTCGGCGAGCAGTCACTGACACGTGGCGTCGATGTATCAGGCGCCTGCCGATGTATGCTTCCACGTTGCTGTGGTGGCTGGGATGTGTCAAACCTGCACTCCGAAAGACCTACGGGCGCGACAGATCGAACTGGCAAAGGGCAACATCGGAATTTTACTATACAGCGTTACGTGAGCTGGCGACGCAACCGCCGTCTCCCGAACGTCAGATGTCCGTACAACGCATCAAAGCTCGTCTACTTCGCATCAGGACAGAGCAGCTACAAGGTGTCCGCATCCGTGCGCGAGTGCAAGACTGTATCCCCAACGAAACAGCGTTAGTGTATCACATTGTGCGCGATAGGCGCCACCGCAAAGTCAGCTCATTACGGCGGTAAACACGGAGGAGGACGGCCGCGCAGTGACACAAACGGACATCACGCACACGTTCGCCAGACACTATGGGACCTTGTACATGGAAGATCCGCGAAATGTACGTGATTATGACGAGCTGTTGCACGATTTTCCCGCCCCTCGGGACGTGGCACCCGATGATAGTCTGCTGTTGCCCATTACACCCGACGAGCTGACATCGGCCTTGGCACGTGGAGCACCGAACAAGTCGCCTGGACCGGACGGTTTATCCCTGGAATTCTACCGCACTTTTTACCACCTTATGGGTGACAAGTGGCTCCAAATGTTTCAAGACCTGATCCACCCTGATTTCACTGTCCCCACAGAATTCACAGAAGGCATCTTGATCCCAGTACCGAAACCGAATGGTGGTTGTAGGTGGCAGGATTTTCGCCCACTCACATTCCTCAACAACGACTACAAGATCTTCGCCCGTATCCTCCGCGCGCGTCTCCACACCGCTGTCGGGAAAGCCATCCACACCGATCAGATATGTTTAGGTGGTGTCAGCAACATTCATACGGCGTTAGGAGCATACCGCGACGTAATTGCTTTGACGGCGACCTGCAAAATACGAGGCGCCCTTGTCGCCGTAGATTTTGACCACGCATTCGACCGCGTCGACCACGGCTTCTTACGCGCAGTTTTGCAACACATAGGCCTCTCTCCGGAGTCTGCACAGGTGGTCCTTCGACTGGTCCACGGAGCGCGCTCCCGCATGATGGTCAACGGTTATCAGTCTGGTCACATTGTTGTTGGACGGTCAGTGCGACAAGGGTGCCCCTGTCGGGTATATTATTTGCTGCAGCGCTTGAACCAGCTTTACATGGTCTACGGCAGCGATTAACTGGTATCTCCTTGCGGGACGTGACCTTTTGTTGTGGTGCATTCGCCGATGAAGTGGTGTTCCTGGCCAGATCAGAGGATGAAATGCATATGGCGCTACAGTGGCTACGCCAGTACGGGGCGGTCGCTGGGAGCGTCATCAACGTGAAGAAGACAAAATACATGGATGTCGGAGGGGGGCTTTCCCACACAACGGCGGTGCCCTTTGGCAAGGTGCCCGTACTCAAGTGTTTAGGAGTGCAATTCTATAGCAATGTCCGCCGCACGGCGGCGGCTACGTACCGCCGGCTCCTACACCAGACACGTGCTCTGCTGCAGGACAACAAACTGCGTCGCTTGGATATGCTCCTCAGAACACGTTATGTCAACACCTATCTTGTCTCAAAACTGAACTATTTTGCGCATATCCTTCCCTTGACGGCTACGATGGCCGACAAATTTCAAGCAGCATATGGACATCTCGTAAGCACCGGTCTGGTTTTTAAAGTCCGATACACCACTCTGACACTGCCGCAGCGGGCGGGCGGTATCGGTTTAATTCGTGTATATAACCGTGCGCGATCGCTTTATCTCCACACTATGCGTCGCACATGGACCTCTGCCCACGCCACTCTGACGGGCACCCTGATAGCGGAAGTGGCACCACACTCTCTGCATCCCCCGATTTCTGTAGGACACATTTCATCGGCACTCACCCACATCTGAGAGTTCTTGATTGACTTCAGCTACTTACGGTCAGAACTTCCGACGACACGGAAGCCCAGCACAAAAGACTATTATCGCCTCTATCAACAGCGGCAACCTGTAAATACAGTCACCCACAGACATCCTGAAGTTGCCTGGAACACGGTGTGGCGAGCGGTACACACGCCTTTTCTACCTACGACGGTGCGTTCATTGTGGTACGTGGTTGAGAATGGGAAGTTCGCTACTCGTCAGAGGCTACATTCCATTCATCTGACGGACGACCCCTTGTGTCCGACATGCTCAGTCGCTGACTCGGATGCACACCGTCTGACGTGTGCCGCGACCAGCGAGTGCTGGCTACTGACGCAGCGCATGCTGGCATTACTCTTGCGGCGATTGCGGGAGTCTATCTCCCCCGATGACGTATTGCGCCCCGACGGCGTATACTTTCCATCAACCAGAACGAACGCCGTTAACTGGCTAAAAGGCATGGCCGTTTACTACATATTTTGCGATGCTCCCAAAGGCACACTCGACTTTTGGTCCCTATTGATGACGACACATGCAGCTTTCAGCCGCCACCCTAAGTACAGAACTCGTTTCGCAAACTATTTAGGTTCATTATTTGCGGATCCTCCTGCTCACTGGGGCGTTCCGGGTATGAGACGCTGAAAATGAAGAAGAATCATGGAGCATATTGATCCTCTACGGACGGAATAGGGGGGAACCCCTCCCAACAGACGAGAAGACGACTCGGACGCTCGGCTAAGGCAGTTGTAGGATCTTTCTTTGTAATGAAACAAAAATAAATCGATAATACAAAAAAAATGCGACAAACCCACTACATCCTCTTCCCGATCCTTCGATCCTCGAACTCGAAAAAAAATAAAAACAAAAAAAAGTGGCTAGCGTTGCTGCCTCTGGATCACTGGATCCCGTGTTCGATTCCCGGCCGGGTTGGGAATTTTCTCTGCCCGGGTACTGGGTGTTTGTGTTTTCGTCATCATTCGTGAACGTGGCGAGACTGAACTGTGTAAAGACTGGGAATTTGTGCGGGCACTGATAACCGCGCAGTTGAGCGCCCCACGAACCAAACATCATCATCATCTGCTTGTCTCTGTCGATGGGCTTACTCCAGTCGATTAAAGAAATCTACACCTCCTTGTTCATTTCTCTCATTCTTTTTCTACTAATCCTCAAAAAATTGTTCAAATGGCTCTGAGCACTATGGGACTTAACTGGTGGGGTCATCAGTCCCCTAGACCTTAGAACTACTTAAACCTAACTAACCTAAGGACATCACACACATCAATGCCCGAGGCAGGATTCGAACCTTCGAGCCGGAGTGGCCGTGCGGTTCTAGGCGCTACAGTCTGGAACCGGACGACCAGGTTCGAATCCTGCCTCGGGCATGGATGTGTGTGATATCCTTAGGTTAGTTAGGTTTAATTAGTTCTAATTTCTAAGCGACTAATGACAGAAGCTAAATCACATATGAGTCATTTGAACCATTTTTTTTCGAACCTGCGACCGTAGCGGTCTCGCGGTTCCAGACTGTAGCTCCTAGAACCGCACGGCCACTCCGGCCGGCACTCATCCTCAGACAAACTATAGCATCGCTTGTCTCCTTACCTTCTCTGGACCCGGAATGGTCTTCTCCAGTGTGTTTCTCAATTTTATTTTCAGTTCTTCTTAGTTTGAACCTTCTTACAGCCTTTATAACATGAATGATAAAGCTTATTGTCTTTGCATTCCTTAGCGTTGCTCTGAGAGGATAAGGAGCAAAAATGGTCATGTGTGTATGTGGCCAGAAAGGTGTCTAATTTACATACGCACCTCCCAACCGGAGGCGTAGACATTTCGCCTTTAACCTGCCAATACTTGCCCGTTAGCCGGACAGGCAAGCTGCCGCATGTTATCTGCAGTACGGTCAGTCTGCTTTATCCCCATCCAAGCCAGGCTATGTCCAGCCCAAACAGGCTAAAGGAATCTTGCTTCCCTGCTCGCTTCCGCTGTAGTGTTATGAGTAGATTTCGGAAGTTGATGAGAAGTCTTTCCTTTACCTAAGTATCACAGGACTCAGTGAAATATATATTCATTTTGGGTCATTGTAGGCAAGAAAATTGAGAATTTTACGTGCCATTTTTTACTTTTTGTCATCTTTCGAGATTATTTATTTATTTCGACATGAATAATATTCTGTGCAGCCTCTTTCGACTATTCCCGATTCGAACCATCATCAGGTCACGTTTAAAAATGTTTTTTGTAGTAAGAACCTGAAGATATCTACTATACGGCACTGCCAACCAAAGTAATGTTTTGGAATCCTACTTCCTGTAACCTTAGTGTGTTCTATCCAAATATGACACCAGTTGGATCAATTGTAATTAGTTTTTCCAGGATCTGCACTGCGGGTTCGGTGCCCAAAATAGTTCATTCGAAACTCTCGAAATACATTTTATTAGAGACGATGTTCGTTTTTCATCTACATCTATGTTATTACTCTGCTATTCACAATAAAGCGCCTGGCAGACTTTCAAGCTGTCTCTTTACCGTTCCACTCTCGAACAGCGCGCGGGAGAAACGAGCACTTAAATTTTTCTGTGTGAGGCCCGAATTCTCCTATTTTATCGCGATGATTTCTCCCTATGTAAGTGGGTGCCAAAAGAATGTTTTCGCAATCGGAGGAGAAAATGGGTTATTGAAATTTCATGAGAAGATCCCGTAGCAATGAAAAACGCCTTCGTTTTAATGATTGCCCCACCAATTCACGTATCATGTCTGTAGCACTATGTCCCCTATTTCGTGATAATACAAAACGAGCCGCCCTTCTTTGAACTTTTTCCATGTCATCCGTCAGTCCCACCTGATGCAGATGCCACACCGCACAACAATACTTGAGAATAGGGCGGACAAGCGTGGTGTAAGCAGGCTCTTTAGTAGACCTGTTCCACCTTCTAAGTGTTCTGCTAATGAATCGCAGTCTTTGGTTTGCTCTACCCACAATATTATCTGTGTGATCGTTCCAATTTGGGTTATTTGTAATTGTAATCCCTAAGTATTTAGTTGAATTTACAGCCTTCAGCCTTGTGTGACTAATTGTGTAATCGAAATTGAGCGGATTTTTTTATTACTCATTTGAATAACTTCACACTTTTCCTTATTCAGTGTCAATTGCCACTTTTCGCACCACACAGATGTCTTGTCTAATTCATTTTGTAATTCGTTTTGGTCATCTGATTGCTTTACAAGACCGTAAGCGACGGCATCATCTGCAAACAATCTAAGACGGCTACTCAGAGTGCCTCCGATGTCGTTAATATAGATCAGGAACAGTAGAGGGCGTATAACACTTCCTTGGGGAACATTGGATATTACTTCTGTTTTATTCCATGACTTTCCGTCTATTGCTACGAACTGTGACCTTTCTGACTGGAAATCACGAGTCCAGTCGCACAACTGAGGCAATATTCTATAGGCACGCAGATTGTTTAGAAGACGCTTGTGAGGAACGGTGTCGAAAGTCTTCTGGAAATCTAAAAATATGGAATCAATTTGACATCCCCTTGTCGATTGCACTCATTACTTCATGAGTATAAAGAGCTAGTTGTGTTTCACAAGAACGATGTTTTCTGAATCCGTGCTGACTATGTGTCAATAAATCGTTTTCTTCCAGGTAATACATAATTTTCGAACATAGTATATGTTGCAAAACCCTACTGGATTCGACGTTAGTGACATAGGCCTGTAATTCAGCGGATTACTCCTACTTCCCTTTTTGGGTATTGGTGTGACTTGAGCAATTCTCCAGTCTTTAGGTACGGTACTTTCTGAGAGCGAGAGGCTGTATGTAATGGCTAAATATGGAGCTACTGTATCAGCATACTCTGAAAGAAACCTGACTGGTATACAATCTAGACTAGAGCCCTTGACTTTTTTAATGATTTAAGCTGCTTTGCTACACCAAGGATATCTACTTCTATGCTTCTCATCTTGGCAGTTGTTCTTGATTGGATTTCAGGAATATTTACTTCGTCTTCCGTGGTAAAGGAGTTTCGGAAAACCGTGTTTAATAACTCTGCTTTTTGGCACTGTCATCAATGACTTCACCGTTGTTATCGCGCAGTGAAGGTATTGATTGCGTCTTGCCACTGATGTGCTTTATATATGACCAGTATCTCTTTGGGTTTTCTGCCAGATTCCGAGACAGAGTATAGTTGTGGAAATTATTAAAAGCATCTCGCATTGAAGTATGTGTTACATTTCGAACTTCTGCAAACCTGGGATTTTGCGTTCTTTTAAATTTGGCACGCTTTTTTCATTGCGTGTTACGTCAGTTTAAAAATTAATCATCTGAAAGTACGAGTTTTTCATTCATACTAAGCTGTCTTTGCGATACGTTGCACATCATCAGACTTTGGTTTTTTAATTCCCACTGAGCCAAATTTTTCTCCTATTTCACTCAATGTTGGCCCAACATTTAGTAAGCCTATATACTGCTAAATGGCCTCAGGTTCTTAGCTCACATTTCCATACACGTGTCTTCCACTAAGATTTTGTCCTCTCTCAAAATATTTCTGTACTGAAGGAAGTGCTGCACAAATTTATGAACATGTCCTAATATATTCGAGGTTCCGGAATGAGTGTTTAGTAACTTTTTACACAATTTGCACTGCGAGACATCTACCGATTTATTTTGAAGGTGCCACAAAACGCACGACAGGTTCAAAATGGCTCTGAGCACTATGGGACTTAACATCTGTGGTCATCAGTCCCCTAGAACTTAGAACTAATTAAACCTAACTAACCTAAGGACATCACACACATCCATGCCCGAGGCAGGATTCGAACCTGCGACCGTAGCGGTCGCGCGGTTCCAGACTGAAGCGCCAAGAACCGCACGAGAGTTTTTGCCCTGATGGACTAGGGCACTGTTTCCTGACTGTTATATATTCCCAGATTCTTAATTTCTACTCAATCTCTTTTATGTTTGCTTTGTTCATTTTTCTGCTGCCACCGTTAGATAAATGAGCTGCAGTGAAACTACCTATGCAAACGTAGTATACCAGGTTATTCTGTAGTCACGTTGGACTAACAGCGCAACCTATTGTCAGGTGAGGCCGTATGAACGGGTCCCGTGAAGGTTGCCAGGCTAGCGGAAACCCAAGCTGGATTGCTTTAACCACTATGCTTTCAGCACACGTGTAATCTTGGGTTTCCGTTGCGGCGGGCTGAGCTGCTTTAATGGTTGCGGCGGAGACAGGGGCAGGCAGGCTGGAAGGAGAATTTGTACACCTCAGCTCCCAACCGATCCTCAAAGTTTCACTGTAGCACTTCCAACAGTGCTATCCCTGCAAAGTATGGAAGACAACATCTGAGAACTTCGGAAACTAGGAGGACAATTAATGGCGGAAATAGAGCACCTTTCCTGCGAAAGGCGGGTTCGAGTTCCTATCTGACACGCAGTTTGAATCTGCCAAATAGTTTCAAATCAGCGCACACTTCATGGCAGAGCGGAAATAATTTTGGCAATGATTTTAATGTTGGAATCTGATTATCACTTTTGCTAAATGTTTGTATTAACTGTCAAGTTGTCAGGCTACTTTAGGTACGTATTTATCTTTTATTGACTCAAATGGCTCTGAGCACTATGGGACTTAACTTCTGAGGTCATCAGTCCCCTAGAACTTAGAACAACTTAAACAGAACTAACCTAAGGACACCACACACAGCCATGCCCGAGGCAGGATTCGAACCTGCGACAGTAGCGGTCGCGCGGTTCCAGACTGTAGCGCCTAGAACCGCTCGGCCACTTCGGCCGGCTTATCTTTTATTGTTACTCGTATATACAGGGTGTAAATTTTAAGTTGACAAACCAGAATAACTCGAAAGATAAACTTCGCATGAAACAATGTGTAGAATCCAGAGTTGATTATTTTCTAGGTGGACATCTGCTGGTGCTAAAATTAGCCGCCACCCCAGCCCCCTGGGGGTGGGGCGGGAGGCAACTTTAAAATTTCAAATGGGAACCCCCATTCTTTTATTGCAGAATCAGATTCTAGGTAGAAAACTACGTACATTTTGTCTTAAGCATTTGCTTTGATCTTTAGTATCTGGCGCTGTAATTCAACAAAATCCAAGTTCTCAGTTTTGGGTGGAAAATGGTTACGGATCAATAAAAAATACTTATTTACTTCGTAAATTTTGATTTGTTTGATAGTTAAAAGTTGTGTGGCCTCATGACCACGAAACATACAAAACTTATCCGAATTAATACAGTATTTGGGTCAACATTTGTAAAACTCTAATTCCTCTCTCTCAAACCCCACCCTACGGGGAGAGAGGGAGAGTTTTAGTTTTAGCGAATCAAAACTTACGAAGTAAATAAGTGATTTTTATCTATCCGTAACCATTTTCCACGCAAAAATGAGAAAATGGATGTTATGTACAGTGAAAAGATCAGAGACATCAATCATTTACGGGAAAGAATCGTCGCGGCGGTTGGGACAGTTGTGGTGTCACCGCCAGACACCACACTTGCTAGGTGGTAGAGTTTAAATCGGCCGCGGTCCGTTAGTATACTTCGAACCCGCGTGTCGCCACTATCAGTGATTGCAGACCGAGCGCCGCCACACGGCAGGTCTAGTCTAGAAAGACTCCCTAGCAGTCGCCCAGTTGTACAGCCGACTTTGCTAGCGATGGTTCACTGTCTACATACGCTCTCATTTGCAGAGACGACAGTTTAGCATAGCCTTCAGCTACGTCATTTGCTACGACCTAGCAAGGCGCCATATCTTCAAGAATGTATTCTGAACAGATAATATTGTGAATCATGTATCGTCAAGAGCGACGTTCATCATTAATGGATTAATGTTAAGTATCAAACTAATTATGTCCGCTTTCTGAATTCTAATTCCTTGTCATGTTCCAGACCTCACGTCAGTATAGTTCTTCCCTCCCCACGCCAGCCTGCGTGATCTAAAACGCGTGCATTTCGGCCTCCACCAGTAACACGGTGTTGGCTCTTCTGCCAACACGACAACAGTTACATCTGAAATGTTGGTGAATACGTGGCGTGAATTGAAATATCGTTTCGACGTGTCCAGGGCAACAAATGGATCCCACGTTTAGGAAGGCAAAAAGTATGTGGTACGCAGATAGAATAGCTAAGTCTCAGGATAAAATTAAAACCATATGGTCAGTCGTAAAGGAAGTGGCTGGTCTGCAGAGACAGGTCGAGAATATAGAATCAGTGCGTAGTGAGGATGTCCGTGTTACTGATAAGTCGCATATATGTACAGTACTTAATAATCACTTTCTGAATATAGCAGGTGAACTAAATAGAAACCTAGTCCCAACAGGGAATCATATAGCGCTCTTAGAAAAAATTGTTCCGAGACTGTTACCTGAAATGCTCCTCCATGATACTGACAAGAGGGAGATTGAGTTAATAATTAAATCACTAAAGACCAAGAACTCTCATGGATATGACGGGGTATCTAGCAGAATACTGAAGTATTGTTCCACGTATGTTAGCTCAGTACTTAGCCATATCTGTAACTTTTCCTTTAGGAGTGGTCGGTTTCCTGACCGATTAAAGTACTCGGTAGTGAAGCCACTTTATAAAAAGGGAGACAGGGATAATGTTGACAATTATAGACCTATTTCTATGCCATCGGTGTTTGCTAAAGTTATCGAGAGGGTTGTATATACAAGGTTACTGCAGCATTTAAATTCACATAATTTGCTGTCAAATGTACAGTTTGGTTTTAGAAATGGCTTAACAACTGAAAATGCTATAGTCTCTTTTCTCTGTGAGGTTTTGGACGGATTAAATAAAAGGTTGCGAACGTTAGGTGTTTTCTTTGATTTCACGAAGGCTTTTGACTGTGTTGACCACAAAATATTACTGCAGAAGTTGGAACATTATGGAGTAAGGGGAGTAGCTTACAATTGGTTCGCCTCCTACTTTAAGAACAGAAAGCAGAAGGTAATCCTCCGCAATATTGAGAGTGGTAATGATGTTCAGTCGCAATGGGGCACTGTTAAATGGGGCGTTCCCCAAGGGTCGGTGCTGGGGCCACTGCTGTTTCTTATTTATGTAAATGATATGCCTTCTAGTATTACAGGTGATTCAAAAATATTTCTGTTTGCTGATGACACCACCTTGGTAGTGAAGGATCTTGTGTGTAATATTGAAACATTATCAAATAATGAAGTTCATGATATAAGTTCGTGGCTTGTGGAAAATAATTTGATGCTAAATCACAGTAAGACTCAGTTTTTACAGTTTCTAACCCACAATTCAACAAGAACTGACATTTTAATCAGACAGAATGGGCATGTTATAAGCGAGACGGAACAGTTCAAGTTCCTAGGCGTACGGATAGATAGTAAGCTGTTGTGGAAAGCCCATGTTCAGGATCGTGTTCAGAAACTAAATGCCGCTTTATTTACCATTAGAACAGTATCTGAAATAAGTGACATTTCAACACGAAAAGTAGTCTACTTCGCATATTTTCATACGCTTATGTCGTATTGTATTATTTTTTGGGGTAATTCTTCTGTTTCAAAAAGGGTATTTTTGGCTCAAAAACGGGCTGTTCGAGCTATGTATGGTGTAAGTTCGAAAACCTCTTGTCGACCCCTATTCAATAGTCTGGGAATTTTGACATTGCCCTCACAGTACGTATTTTCTTTAATGTCGTTTGTTGTTAGCAATATTAGCTTATTCCCAAGAGTTAGCAGCTTTCACTCAGTTAATACTAGGCAGAAATCAAATCTGCATGTGGAATGCACTTCCTTGACTCTTGTGCAGAAAGGAGTGCAGTATTCTGCTGCATCCATTTTCAATAAGCTACCACAAGAACTCAAAAATCTTAGCAGTAGCCCAAACACTTTTAAGTCTAAACTGAAGAGTTTCCTCATGGCTCACTCCTTCTATTCTGTCGAGGAGCTCCTGGAAGAGCTAAAAAATTAAGCAAATTCCAGTGTTACATTCTTGATATTCTTTATTTAAACTAACGACTTGTCGCCTGAATATGTTTCTTATATTTAATTTTATCTGTTTCTACAATCGTGTTATAATTTCATGTATTGACTCGTTCCATAACCATGGAGACTTCTCCTAAATGTGGTCCCACGGAACAATAAATAAATAAATAAAAGAATAAATAAATAACATTTAACGAAACGTGAAAGTATTCTCTTTCATCATGTGCAGTCATTGATGTAATTTTTCATTAATTTCCCCATTAAATTTATACTTAAAAGTAGAGAGTTCTTTTTCAAACACCTTGTATAGGTTACAGTGCTTATGCACAGATGGGGACGCTTCCACAGGACAGACTAGCGTAGAGAGAAGCATCAAACCACAGTAACGGCAGCACTAAACACTCAACGAATGGCCGAACCAGCTTTTGCAGCAGGCGCCGAACGTGACGAGGAATGAGGCCACCTCCTTACGTGCGCAGCCCGGGCAGTGGGGAGGCGTCAATGGGAAGAGCTGCCGGGGCCAGAGCGCTCCGCCCCGTCTCGCCGGTGTTTACTACGGGCTGGCTGGCTGCCTGTGTTTAGTCTGCCTGCCCAGACTCCACTCCGCCTCTTTGGGGGCCTCCCTGTCACCTCGGGCTCCCACATTTAGGCCTGTTTACTCCCACGCCCGCGTCTTTCAACCGACAGACGCCCTCAGGGCACTGCCGTCCTTTCCATTCACGGTTGGAACGTCTGCCTACCTTAAAGCATTCGCAATCGTACCAGCTCGAGGTTGCCCTGACTCTGAATCGAATGTAGCTACGGAATTTACTGTATGCGGCCATGAGTATTATGATGGTGGTAAGATAAGCCTGATAAAAAAAAAGTTTGTTTTGTAAACAACTCACCTTCTCGACCTAGACTCCTTTGAAGGATATGCCCTTCGTCCAACGATCCTCCAGCTTTTTTATCCCATCAGAAAAACGGGTTCTGTCAAAACTCACCAAAATACTCATTAACTGCAACTATCATATCCCCATTTGATGAAAATTTATTCCCAGCAAAACCGAAGTTTCAAGTTAGTGAGAAGGAAGAAGTTATTCGGGGCTACGTCTGGTGTACAGGGTGGACGAGGAACCAGTTCAAAGACCAGTTCATACACTTTCGCCATCGGTGTCGCTGATGTGTGGGATGGCGCATAATCTTGGTGAAAGAGCACTGTTTTTCGCGCCAACGTTGGTGTTCCTTCAGCCAGAACAAAGTACAACCGATCCAACAATGAAGCCTAATAGGGTCCAAACATGGCTCTGCCTTTTTCCAAGTAATCTATGAGGATTATTTCTCGGGAACCCCAAAAAACAGTGGCTTTCACTTTACCAGCTGGCGAAATGGTCGTTGCCTTCTACAGTGCTCTATTACCAGGCTGTTTTGACTGTCGGTTTGTAAAGATGGATCCACGTTTCATAAACACTCACAAATCGGCGCGAAAAGTCTTGCGGATTGCGACTAAACATCGCCAGACGTTCTGTTGAAATGCTGATCCGGATGAGCCTTTGGTCTACTGTGAGCAATCGCGGCTCCCATCTCGCACCACAGCTTCATCACAGCCAGTTCTCCCTGCTGGATATTATGCACTCACTCAGTTGAGATGCCTACATTCTCAGCAATCACATGATTTTTTTTTACTGGGCTGTCTTAAATTGCCGTATCATGGATTTTATTAATTGTTTCCTTTGTGGGGACCTTAATTGGACGGCTGGAGTGAGTTTCGTCTTCTGTGCTTGTCCAACTACGTTCTAAGCATCTATAATGGTCTTTAATGACGGTGCAGAGCCCGTGTGAACTTCACGCTGTTCTGTTTTGATTTGTGCGGCAGTCCAGTCCTTCAAAATGGAAATGTTTAATAGCAGCCCGAAACTCTGTTTTCTCGATTTTCAATCGCAGTCGATACGCTAAAAAAATAAAATGATCGTATGGCATTGTTGGCCGGGAGACCCCATTCGGGGCTGTTCGGCCGCCGTATTGCAAGTCCTTTTTAGGTGACGCCACATCGGCGACTTGCGAGTCAATGATGATGAAAATGATGATGGAGTACACATAACACCCAGTCCCTTGCCGGGAATCGAACCCGGGCCCCCTGCATGGTAGGCGGATGAGACATTCACCAATTCAGACATTCAGACGGCTGTCGACAATGAACTTTACACTGCGCATTGTTTAAATTCTTTATACGATCCTTGCAATAATCAAGCTTACCAATTATGAAGGCGCAACAACAATGCTCCATTCAAATGGCTCTGAGCACTATGCGACTCAACTTCTGAGGTCATCAGTCGCCTAGAACTTAGAACTAATTAAACCTAACTAACCTAAGGACATCACACACATCCATGCCCGAGGCAGGATTCGAACCTGCGACCGCAGCGGTCGCTCGGCTCCAGACTGTAGCGCCCAGAACCGTACGGCCACTCCGGCCGGCAATGCTCCATTCTTTCGCAGAAATTTGCCAGACTTACCACGTGGAATAAGTGATCTATATTAGTGGCACTAAGCAACTAACCTCGAATGCAGTACCAGCTGCATGATGCATACCTGACTAGAATGTCCCCAGTTACGGAGAATGAGAGAACATAGCGACTTCCAACAACCTTTACACACAATTTCAAACTTTTACGAAACTTTTTCTCGCTGACAATCCACACAAAATGAAGAAAGGAAAATACATTTTCGCTTACTACATTTTCGCCGTTGATGCAGTAAAACTCCAGCATCAGACATGACGTGTTAATTTATTACCTATTTACTACCTACTTCATTAGCGAGACAGTTTGTACACAGTATTCACATATGCCAATGAATGTACATGCAAAATTATAGCATTATGTAACACGTAGTTCAGGAAATATGAGGTTTTAAACGATTAGATACGTGAAAAATTAGCTTTTGCTTAAAATGACGTGCAATAAAATTTCAAAACCATGCATGACGTTTTAATTTATTATCCCTTTACTACTACATCTATTCGCAACATTTTGCAGACACTGTCCGCATTAACCGCTAGATGTATGTGCAAAATTATGTAATTCTACGACACATAGTTAGGAGACAAGGCGTCATAAACGCTAACATGCTCCAAACACTATCTTTTGCTTCAAATATAGCGCTAGCCCAAGTTACCCAGACTGTTCTCATCAACTGTGTCGTAGCACTTAACGGCTTCCGACAAGCTTAAAGCACCACTTCGAACCTTCTCTGAATTTTTCCTCACTTGCACGCTTAAAATCAAATATTTTACACGTTGACTCATCTGTACAGTAATCAGACGCTGTTCTATACATGGTAGTTCGATTCTTTCAAAAATGTTCAAATGTGTGTGAAATCTTATGGGACTTAACTGCTAAGGTCATCAGTCCCTAAGCTTACACACTACTTAACCTAAATTATCCCAAGGACAAACACACACATACCCATGCCCGAGGGAGGACTCGAACCTCCCCGGGGCTAGCCACACAGTCCATGACTGCAGCGCCTGAGACCGCACGGCTAATCCCGCGCGGCTTCGATTCTTTAATGAATCGGGCGTTTACTGGTACTTATCTATAAGGAACAGTCAAATGGACACACGGCATATGCGAAAAAGTAAGTAAAGGGTTTATTATCCCGAAAGTAATCGCCAAGACACTAAATACATTTATCCCACTGTGAGACATGGCGGTCAACGTGTTCATGGAAAAATGTTTGTTTGCGGTTTGGGCGGGCCGACACGTTGTGAAGGTTGTTTCGAGTATACAGCAGAAGTTCCGCTGGGAAGCCCTTACACGCCCTTCATACCTTACAGTTCTCTCCCCGTGCGATTTCCATACTTTTGGAGCCCTGAAGAAAGACATTCACGGCCGTCGATTTGCTTCGGAGGAAGAGCTGCACAGCTGGGTACAATCATGACAACCGCCAACATTTTTCCACAAAGGCATTGATCCTCTTGTCTCACTGTGAGATAAATGAATTTAGTGTCATGGCGATTACTTTTGAAATAATAAGCGGTTTACATACTTTTTTCCACCTCTCTCGTCTTCATTTTACCGCCTCTTTATAATAGCATACTGTCTTGGAAACAAAGTGTAAAATGAATATCAGCAAAAGTAAGACAACGGTAACGGAAAATAGCAGATCACCAAATTTTAACTTGAAACAAGTTACAATATTTGTAAACTACATTGTAAATTATGTTACTCATCTACAGTGAGGCAAGAATGCAGAGTAAATGTCATCTTTTTCGGTATAATGGTAATGAAATTAGCAAATTAAAAGTTCCAGAGACTTTTCCAACCTCAAACAGTACTAGGGGCTAAAAATTGGTGGCCGAAGAATATAATGTTTGGGATTCGCAAACGGTGCGCTAGAGCTAGGGATAAAAAAGAACTGCAATAAATGGCAGAGTGGATCGAAACTACAGGAAAAGATTACGGGATGAAAGTAAACGGAAATAAAACGAAGGTAATGCCCGTAGGAGGAGGCGAAAGGATAGAAATAATGCTGAACGATGTTGAACTGGAGTGTGTCCACGATTTTAGTTAAGCAGGAAGTAGAACAGAGTGCAGTTGGAGACGCAGCACGGACACTGAATTAAACACAAAAGTTGCAATGATTGACATTTTCTGTTAATAGGAGGATTGTCTGTGTCATGAAAACCGAATAAAGGGAAAGACCAATGAAGTGTTTTATCTGGTGAGTCATACTACAAGTTACCGAAATGTGGATGGTTGTTTTTTTTATTTAATCGTATGGCAAGGGCAAACCCCATCGTGCAGAACATTCGCTGGGTGCCGGTCTTTCAATTTGACGCCACTTAAGCGACCTGCAGTCGATAAGACTGATACGATAATGATGAGGACAACTCAACACCCAGTCCCTGGGCGGAGAAAATTCCCCGACCCAGCCGGGAATCGAACCCGGCCCAGAGGATTGACAATCTGTCACGCTGACCATTCAGCTACTGGGGGCGGACAATGTGGATGGTGAGGAAGATAGTAAGCTGTTGGAGACTTTTGAAATGTGGATATAACGGAGAGTCTAAAATGAAATAGGGGAACCAAAACGTATTCCAGGAGATGGTGAGGAGACTGAGAGAAGAAAATTTAGGAATACAGCTAAATGTAGGAAAGAAGACTGGATTGAGCTTGTATAGAGAAAGTGAGCTAGAATCATAAAGCAGTTTTTAGAAGGATATGTAGGGAGTGGAAGAAAAGGAAAAGATGGAACTAAGAATAGGGACTGGAGAATTTTAGAACATGTTTTTTGCTCGAGTATCATGTCGTTTTTGGAAACCCAGAATCTACTATGTAGGAATCAACATGGATTCCGGAAACAGCGATCGTGTGAGACCCAACTCGCTTTATTTGTTCATGAGACCCAGAAAATATTAGATACAGGCTCCCAGGTAGATGCTATTTTTCTTGACTTCCGGAAGGCGTTCGATACAGTTCCGCACTGTCGCCTGATAAAGTAAGAGCCTACGGAATATCAGACCAGCTGTATGGCTGGATTGAAGAGTTTTTAGCAAACAGAACACAGCATGTTGTTATCAATGGAGAGACGTCTACAGACGTTAAAGTAACCTCTGGCGTGCCACAGGGGAGTGTTATGGGACCATTGCTTTTCACAATATATATAAATGACCTAGTAGATAGTGTCGGAAGTTCCATGCGGCTTTTCGCGGATGATGCTGTAGTATACAGAGAAGTTGCAGCATTAGAAAATTGTAGCGAAATGCAGGAAGATCTGCAGCGGATAGGCACTTGGTGCAGGGAGTGGCAACTGACCCTTAACATAGACAAATGTAATGTATTGCGAATACACAGAATGAAGGATCATTTACTGTATGATTATATGATAGCGGAACAAACACTGGTAGCAGTTACTTCTAGAAAATATCTGGGAGTATGCGTGCGGAACGATTTGAAGTGGAATGATCATATAAAATTAATTGTTGGTAAGGCGGGTACCAGGTTGAGATTCATTGGGAGAGTGCTTAGAAAATGTAGTCCATCAACAAAGGAGGTGGCTTACAAAACACTCGTTCGACCTATACTTGAGTATTGCTCATCAGTGTGGGATCCGTACCAGATCGGTCTGACGGAGGAGATAGAGAAGATCCAAAGAAGAGCGGCGCGTTTCATCACAGGGTTATTTGGTAACCGTGATAGCGTTTCGGAGATGTTTAATAAACTCAAGTGGCAGACTCTGCAAGAGAGGCGCTCTGCATCGCGGAGTAGCTTGCTCGCCAGGTTTCGAGAGGGTGCGTTTCTGGATGAGGTATCGAATATATTGCTCCCCCTACTTATAACTCCCGAGGAGATCACGAATGCAAAATCAGAGAGATTAGAGCGCGCACGGAGGCTTTCAGACAGTCGTTCTTCCCGCGAACCATACGCGACTGGAACAGGAAAGGGAGGTAATGACAGTGGCACGTAAAGTGCCCTCCGCCACACACCGTTGGGTGGCTTGCGGAGTATAAATGTAGATGTAGATGTAGATGTAGAGTCCCGTTGGCTACGAAGCTATTCGAGACGGATCACAAATTCGGAGACGAGAAGGAAATCTGCCATGCCTTCTAAATGGAGTCATCCCGATATTCACCTTAAGCAGTTTAAGAGAATCACGGGAAGCATAAATCCGGTATACGTTAAATGTATTCACAATTGCAAATAAGGACTACCGTCAGCTGCAGAATGGAATGACTACAGGGAAAATTTGTGACGGACCGGGGCTCGAACCCCGATTTCCCGTTTATCGCGAACTGTCGCCTTACCATATGGCTATCCGTGCAAGATTCACAGCCAGAGCCAAGCTTTCACATGTCGTCAACCACACGTCTAGGATCTGTACTCTTACATCCATTATGTATATTCACGTACAGGTGAGACGTTGTAGCTGAAAGTCGCTTGCCAGGTATTGTCACGTCCAAAGGAACTTTGCATCGTAATCAGAGTAACACAGGCACTACAGTATCGGATTTATCTGCCGATACCGGGAAAGTACAACGTCTGAACTGTACGGGAATATACACTATTTGATTAAAAGTTATCCGGACACCCCCAAAAACACACATTCTTCATAGTAGGCGCACTGTGCTGCCACCTACTGCCAGGTACTCCATACCAGCGACCTCAGAAGTTATTAGACATCGTGAGAGAGCAGAATGGGGCGCTCCGCGGGACTCACGGACTTCGAGCGTGGTCAGATGATTGGGCGTCACTTGTGTCATACGTCTGTACGCAAGACTTCCACACTCCTAAACATACCTAGGACCACTGTTTCCGAGTGACAGTGAAGTGGAAACATGAAGGGACACGTACAGCACAAAAGCGTACAGGCCGACCTCGTCTGTTGACCGACAGAGATCGACGACAGTTGAAGAGGGTCGTAATGTGTAATAGGTAGACATCCATCCAGACCATCACACAGGATTTCCAAAATGCATCAGGATCCACTGCAAATACTACGACAGTTAGTCGGGAGGTGAGAAAACTTGGATTTCATGGTCGAGCGGCTGCTCATAAGCCACACATCACGCCGGTAAATGTCAAACGACGCCTTGCTTGGTGTAAGGAGTGTAGACATTTTATGATTAAACAGGGGAAAAACGTTGTGTGGAGTGCTGAATCACGGTACACAATGTGGCGATCTGATGGCAGGGTGTGGGTATGACGAATACCCGGTGAACGTCATCTGCCAGAATGTGCAGTGCCAGCAGTAAAATTCGGAGGCGGTGGTGTTATGGTGTGGTCGTGCTTTTCATGGAGGGGGCTTGCACCCCTTGTCGTTTTGCGTGGCACTATTACAGCACAGGCCTACATTGATGTTTTAAGCACCTTCTTGCTTCCCATTGTTGAACAGTTCGGGGATGGCGATTGCATCTTTCAAAGCGACCGAGTACCTGTTCATAATGCACTGCCTGTGGCAGAGTGGTTACACCACAATAACACCACTGTAATGGACTGGCCTGCGCAGAGTCCTTACCCTAATCCTATAGAACACGTTTGGCATGTTTTGGAACGCCGACTTCGTGGCAGGCCTCACGACCGACATCGATACCTGTCCACAGTGCAGCACTACGTGAAGAATGGGCTGCCATTCCCGAAGTAACCTTCCGTCACCTGATGGAACGAATGCGTGTGAGAGTGGAAGCTGTCATCAGGGCTAAGGCTGAGCCAACACCATATTTAATTCCAGCATTACCGATGGAAGGCCCCACGAACTTGTAAGTCTTTTTCAGACTCGTGTCCGAATACTTTTGATCACATAGTGTGCATAATGGATATACAAGTACAGATCATAGGAGCATAACTGACGACATGTTGAAGTTTGGGTCTGGCAGTGAGTCGTCCACGGATAGCCAACTGGTAAGGCGGCCGCTCGCGATAAGCAAGCAGAAAATCCGGGTTCGAGTCCGGTCTGGCACAAATTTTCACTGTCATTCCATTCAGCAACTGATGGACGTCCCTATTCGCAATTTCAAATACTATAATGTATTTCATAACATGCATGCTTGTGCAAAGGAACTTTGTATCATAGTCAGAATAACACAGGCAATCAAATATAGTATTAAGCTAGATGTCCGAACTGGGATTTGATCCGTCGACTTCCTGAATACGTGTGCAGTGTGGTAGCCACTGCGCTATCTCGCTTATGTGAGTGGAGGACAGGGCTCAGGCCCTGAACAATATGCTCACTAGATTTCAACACAACATCATGAAGAAGGAAGTAATCGATCACAGAAATTGTGCGCTTCCAGAGCAGGAAACACAATGAATTTGCAACGACTTATAGCACGACCTATCAGCCTGTGGTGGTTTCGAAGCCCCGGGGCAACGGGTGGGCGAGATGGTGATCGTTTTTGGCAAGGAAACCCTTGAGTTCGAGGTCGCGTGTTCAATCAGTACCAAGGCTCATTTGAAAGTGTTGTGTTAACAACCACGACAGGCAAAATATTAGCAGCTAATGACTCTCCATGTGCATCAGGTGGGCGACAGCAAATGAGTGTCTGGGAGGTGCAGAGATCAACCTTCTATGGGATGCATGTATTACATCTCGCAAAATGGACATTGTCGACATTCAATAAATGTTCAAAACCATCCATTAACTTGCACCATGAACATAGAATGAAAAATGGAGCGCCACAGTGATCACAAAGATTCGCACCATCAAGACCGAAGGCGAACTCCTTGGGAGTTACAAACGGTGCACGACGTTCAGCTAGGTATCCACTCTTAAAAGATGCATATAGAATCATATTGCTGTGACGGGGTGGTGAGAACTGACGGAATGTGATGGCATGCGGCCGAATGCGAAACAGTCTGTCGTGGAGCTTATCGTGAAACTGGCTACCCTTTAAGTCGTAGTATAATATGCTCTACAGGCACGAAAAAAAGCATCTAGAAGTGAAAGTGTCCAGTGGTTCCAGGTGGTATGAACTGCAGTGTCACAGACTTTCCAGGAGGGATAGTTTGCTCTAAAGTACGAGGGCAGTTCAATAAGTAATGCAACACATTTTGTTTCTCGGCCAATTTTGGTTGAAAAAACCGGAAATTTCTTGTGGAATATTTTCAAACATTCCCGCTTCGTCTCGTATAGTTTCATTGACTTCCGATAGGTGGCAGCGCTGTACGGAGCAGTTAAAATGGCGTCTGCAACGGATGTGCGTTGCAAACAACGGGCAGTGATCGAGTTTCTTTTGGCGGAAAACCAAGGCATCTCAGATATTCATAGGCGCTTGCAGAATGTCTACGGTGATCTGGCAGTGGACAAAAGCACGGTGAGTCGTTGGGCAAAGCGTGTGTCATCATCGCCGCAAGGTCAAGCAAGACTGTCTGATCTCCCGCGTGCGGGCCGGCCGTGCACAGCTGTGACTCCTGCAATGGCGGAGCGTGCGAACACACTCGTTCGAGATGATCGACGGATCACCATCAAACAACTCAGTGCTCAACTTGACATCTCTGTTGGTAGTGCTGTCACAATTGTTCACCAGTTGGGATATTCAAAGGTTTGTTCCCGCTGGGTCCCTCGTTGTCTAACCGAACACCATAAAGAGCAAAGGAGAACCATCTGTGCGGAATTGCTTGCTCGTCATGTGGCTGAGGGTGACAATTTCTTGTCAAAGATTGTTACAGGCGATGAAACATGGGTTCATCACTTCGAACCTGAAACAAAACGGCAATCAATGGAGTGGCGCCACACCCACTCCCCTACCAAGAAAAAGTTTAAAGCCATACCCTCAGCCGGTAAAGTCATGGTTACAGTCTTCTGGGACACTGAAGGGGTTATTCTGTTCGATGTCCTTCCCCATGGTCAAACGATCAACTCTGAAGTGTATTGTGCTACTCTTCAGAAATTGAAGAAACGACTTCAGCGTGTTCGTAGGCACAAAAATCTGAACGAACTTCTCCTTCTTCATGACAACGCAAGACCTCACACAAGTCTTCGCACCCGAGAGGAGCTCACAAAACTTCAGTGGACTGTTCTTCCTCATGCACCCTACAGCCCCGATCTCGCAGCGTCGGATTTCCATATGTTTGGCCCAATGAAGGTCGCAATCCGTGGGAGACACTACGCGGATGATGAAGAAGTTATTGATACAGTACGACGTTGGCTCCGACATCGACCAGTGGAATGGTACCGTGCAGGCATACAGGCCCTCATTTCAAGGTGGCGTAAGGCCGTAGCATTGAATGGAGATTACGTTGAAAAATAGTGTTGTGTAGCTAAAAGATTGGGGAATAACCTGGTGTATTTCAATGCTGCATAAAACAACCCCTGTTTCAGAAAAAAATGTGTTGATTACTTATTGAACTGCCCTCGTAGTACTATTTTTATATGGAGACTAAGAATCAGGCAAAAGCAAGTTATTTTGACCAGCTATTGGGCAAAAGCAGTGCTCATACCATAGTTACAGTTCTCTTACGCCCATTTTCCCACTTTTTCTTGCTGTGACGTAAATATTCCCTACTGCCCTTGCAAGATCGCACACACGAGAAAAATTCATAGGGGGAACTTCTCCCAGCACAATAAATAACTTTCCAGCCAATTCAACACTCAGATTAACGCTCGCGATAATTATATGTGAATGCGTTAAGGCAGTGATGTTAGTTGATCTTGATAAAACTCTCTTGGTACATCTAATTTCCAGAGTTCCTTTCAAATGCATTTTCTCCTCACATCTCGATTTTTCGGAACTGAAAGCAAAATCCTTACTGAACGATGGGATAAGTTTGTTTATCTCATCTACAAATTTTCTGCGCTATTGCACAGTTTGCTGTGCATCGTGAAGTTGACGCTTTGTTTGAAATTCCGTTATCTTACGTTTTCCAATTCTGTAGGGACTGATAACTTGCAGTTCAGTCCCTTTAATCTCCAAACCATCTAATTCCGTAGCACTGTTTGATGTTGTGCAACCATCCACTGCTTCCCTTGAAATCATTGTAATCATGTCGCGCACAATTTGAGTGCATCAGTTAGTAGATAACTATCATGTATACCTCTACATTGTATCGAGCGTCATTGAAACGCGCGAGCACCAGTTTTTATAACAAGTGCACCTTGTCCTCCCTTGAAAACCCTTAGTTTTTCCAATGCACTACACGGTCATATTACAGCGAACTTATTCGAAATCTATTCATAATTGCTTTTTTACTATGCTGTCAATGATCTTCCATGTACGTAATTATGTTTAGTACTCGATCTTTAGACGACGCTTCACTGGAGACAGGATTTGTGGCTCGCTGTCCGACAAGGATGATGTACTACATGGTTCAACACCTGTTTCAATATCACTTTCACCTGTTAAGCACATATTCTCATCATTGTTCTTCTCATGTGCATTGTCCGCACAGTCGAGCATATACGACACCATACATTTCATGACTCGCCTTGCAGAAGCGCTAATATTTCATCTGCCACTTCTTTCGCACTCAGCGAAATTTCCTGGGTTCCTTTCTGAGAAAATGCCAACTTCGGCAACTGTTGTAGATATAATGCAATGTTTGCTTTGTTTATCGTTGCCATTGTTCTGCTTTGTATCAACACTGCTACACATCTACATTTACATGTATATTCTGCAAATCACGTTTAAGTGCCTGGCAGAGGGTTCATCGAACCACCTTCACAATTCGCCATTATTCCAAACTCGTATAGCGCGAGGAAAGAACGAACACTTATATCTTTCCATGCGAAATCTGATTTCCCTGATTTTATCATGGTGACCTTTTCTCGCTGTGTAGGTCGGCGTCAACAAAACATTTTCGCATTCGGTGGAGAATGTTGGTGATTGGAATTTCGTGAGAAGATTCCTCCGCAACGACAAACGCCTTTGTTTTAATTATGTCCATGCCAAATCCTGTATCATTTCAGTGACACTCTCTCCCCTATTTCGCTATAATACAAAACGTGTGCCCTTCTTTGAACTTTTTCGATGTACTCCGTCAGTCCTATCTGGTACGGATCCCACATCGCGCAGCAGTATTCTAAAAGAGGACGGACAGGCATAGTGTAGGCAATCTGTTTAGACCTGTGACATTTTCTAAGCATCCTGCCAATAAAACGCAGTCTTTGGTTAGCCTTCCCCACAACATTTTCTATGCGTTTCTTCGAATGTAATTTGTTCGTTATTGTAGTATCTAGGTATTTAGTTGAATTTACGGCCTTTAGATTTGACTGATTTGTCGTGTAACCGAAGTTTAACGGATTTGTTTTAGCACTCATGTGCATGACCTCACACTTTTCATTATTTAGGGTCAATTGCCAATTTTCGCACCATACAGATATCGATATATCTATAGTTGCAGTCATGAACGATAGCGGTCTAGTTTAGGCTTTGCGGATCTGCGACACGTACGATCCGACAGCCAATGAGCGTTCAGTATATTCTAAGCGCTCTGTTGTAAATACCATAGCTAATGGGAGCATTAAACGTGATCGTAGCGAGTTGTTTAGTGAATTTCGATTCCATTTGTTGCGAGTTGTTATCTCTGATTGTAGTGGTTAGTGATAAATTCTGTATAAGTAAGCGAGAGACATAATTTGCGGGATGGACGCTTTCTTCAAGCGGAGGCCGGCCGGTGTGGCCGTGCTGTTCTAGGCGCTTCAGTCTGGAACCGCGTGACCGCTACGGTCGCAGGTTCGAATCCTGCCTCGGGCATGGGTGTGTGTGATGTCCTTAGGTTAGTTAGGTTTAAGTAAATCTAAGTTCTAGGGGACTGATGACCACAGATGTTAAGTCCCATAGTGCTCAGAGCCATTTTTTCTTCAAGCGGAAAGCACGCGCAAGCGCTTACCGCAACTGTCTCTTAAAATCATCAACAATGCAATCCCCGTCCGTGCCTCGACGTGCGCGAGCCGCCATCGTTCGTGGATCGGAGTAACGCACTGTATCACGGCTGTGAGCTACTCGTCGAATAAGCAGGTCAATTACGCTCCGTAGCCTATGCTGTGCTCACCACTGGATACCTACAGTCCCGCCCGCTGTTGCCATTAGCAGCCGACATTGTGGTTGCATGGTAGACAATAGTGGGACGACGAACGCCGTAAACAGCATTGGCCTTTTTCGACCTCGCACTCGAGGGGTTACTTAGCTATCCTGATTCGTTGCTGTTCAACCGTCGCCCATATCTCACGGAAGTTAACAAGAAGGTGGGTCCCATGCGCAAAACCTCGCCCACTGGCTTCGCAGATGTGCCGAGTACGACTGAGTCCAAATGATGGAAAGAATTTTGAGGAGCACAACAATCTTCACGGCAGAGTGGCGGTGCAAAATAAACGCGGGACCCCATATATCACAGCACCGGCAAGCTTATCAAACAGAGAGAATGTCAGCCATGGGTCTCTGCACAGTGAATTATTTGGAAGCAGCCCAAAAAACAAAAAAACAAAAAAAAAAAGGAAACAGCGACCGATATTTTTCTGCGCAATAGTTCCGAGAAATCTTAGATGTTGCGCACAAATATTTCTACGAACGGAAATACTGTGACGATAACAGCAAGCAAGGCGCGGGCGCGGGGTACCTTTAGGTTGTAACGTACGTTAAGTGGCGTAAGGTGAATGACCTGTGAAGGACACCTTGTATTTCTTTACAACATTCGTAGACATGTTAATGAATATTTTGAGGTATTTCCATTTTGTTTACGAGTCCTAAAGCATTAACCGTGATGTTTTTGTAAGCCTGCTGTTCGAAGGCAATTTTACTTCTCGCTGCACATACAGAATAAATAAAGGACTTTCAAAACAATTGAGATTACTGGAAGTACATACAGGGGTACTGTTTTTTCCGTATTTAGTGTGGTCTAAGCAAAACTGAAATCGGAACTGTTTATGATTCGAAATAAGAAGACATGGTTAATGTAAGTTAGGAGACCCAGTTACTAGAGAGGAGAGCTATTCTTAACAGAAGATGCTAGAAATGGACACTGTTGACGTATCTGTCCCGATTTCTAATCATGCCTTTGCTCTTATGATTACGTTTTCATGACGCAGGAAAACATTCTGTACTAGTTTTATTTTAGCCTTCCTCAAGCAGGCTCCCTAGCAAGCACACTGGATTTTTGTCCGAATTTTCGTAGCCAATGAAGAATGAGAAATGGACAAATGGAGTATCAAACCGACCAGCGTGAGATCTAGTTTTTCTTAAGTATTTGATTCCTTGAAATTATTCGAGGTAATTAAGAAAAACATAATTAGTGATTTGATGCAAAAATTGCAGAATGACTCTTTTCCCGAATTTCCACAGACAAATGAATAGTGGAATATAGCACATCAAGCTGAGAAGCGTGAGGTCTAGTACCTCTAATACCCAGTAGCACGTCCTTTTGCACTAATGCATACCTGTATTCGTCGTGGCATTCTATCCACAAGCTCATCAACACACTGTTGGTCCAGATTCCCCCACTCCTCAACGCCGATTCGGCGTAGATTCATCAGAGTGGTTGGTGGGTCACGTCATCCATAAACAGCCCTTTTCAATCTATCCCTGACGTGTTCGATAGGGTTCATGTCTGGAGAACATGCTGGCCACTCTAGTCGAGCGATGTCGATATCCTGTAGAAAGTCATTCACAAGATGTGCACGATGGGGTGCGAACTGTCGTCCATGAAAACGAATGCCTCGCCAATATGCTGCCGATATGGTTGTACTGTCGGTCAGAGGATGGCATCCACGTATCGTACAGCCGTTACGGCGCCTTCCATACCACCAGCTGCGTACGTCGGCCTCACACAGTACCATCCAAAAACAGTAGGTACGGAACCTCCACCTTGCTTCACTCGCTGGACAGTGTGTCTAAGGCGTTCAGCCTAACTGGGTTGCCTCCAAACACGTCTCCGACGATTCTCTGATTGAAGGTGTATGCCATATCATCGGTGAAGAGAACGTGATGCCAATCGTGAGCGGTCCATTCGGCATGTTGTTGGGCCCATCTGTAGCGCGCTGCATGGTGTCGTGGTTGCAAAGATGAACCCCGTCATGGACGTCGGGAGTGAAGTTGCGCATCATGCAGCCTATTGCGCACAGGTTGAGTCGTAACACGACGTCCTGTGACTGCACGAAAAGCATTATTCCACATGATGGCGTTGCTGTCAGGGTCCTCCGAGCCATAATACGTAGGTAGCGCAAAACGACTGCAGTAGTAGCCCTTGGGCGGCCTGAACGAGGCATGTCATCGACAGTTGCTGTCTCTCTCTATCTCCTCCATGTCCGGACAACATCGCTTTGGGTCACTCCGAGACGCGCGGACACTTCTCTTGCTGAGAGCCCTTCCTGGCGCAAAGTAACAATGCAGACGCGATCAAACTGCGGTATTGACCGTCTAGGCATGGTTGAACTACAGACAACACGAGACGTGTACCTCCTTCCCGGTGGAATGACTGGAACTGATCGGCTGTCGGACCCCCTCCGTCTAATAGGCGCTTCTCTTGCATGGTTGTTTACATCTTTGGACGGGTGTAGTGTCATCTCTGAAAAGTCAAAGTGACTGTGTCTGTGTTACAATATTCAGAGTCAACGTCTATCTTCAGGAGTTCTGGGAACCGGAGTGATGCAAAACTTTTTTTGATGCGTAATAATAAAATAAGGATTATTATTTAAATATTTAAATATTTTAAAATATATCATGCTTTCTGAAAAAAATTTAAATTAAAAAAATGGTCAGATATTTTATGATATGATGTATCCAAAAGTACGAAATAAAATACATTAGAGAAACTATTTACGCACCTTTGAATGATGCCCGAAATTTTATACAGCAGGCGAGGTGCCGACTGAGAATTTGAAGCTCAATATTTATCTTAAAATCCTAGGATTTTTAAGAACACTAAAATGGATAAAGAATCCTTGACTTGTGTAGTTTCTCTCACTGGTCCCCTCACGTCACTGACGTCTGAACATGAACATGAACATGATTCCGAGCATTACTCAAAGGCACGTAACTAGTACATTCAACATAGGTTTTGTGACATTCTCGTGACTGTCACTTACCGCTTCGCGATTTCGATTCACCATTGCTAAGATTTCGTGATTTCACGTGTGTGAGTTTTTTCGGCAAATGGAGAAGGATCGACAGGGCCTGGCAGATTCTGTACGATTTACAGAATGTCTTCGTAGCACCTTTAGAGCCGGCGGCGGAGCCGTCTGCTTGTCTAGTTGTCCACTCTAGGAGTGCAAGATTGTGGAATTCGCCATTGTGTTTGTATGCCGTAGCAGGGCCGCCTTGGCTTGAAAGGAATTGTTTCCCCTCCCATCCATCAGTCTGTCGTGTGTGAAGCCGCCTGCTGGACTAGCCTTCCCCTGACAACGCCTGGGCGTGAAACTCGCCTCTATGTTCCCTCATCAAAGTGAGCCGCCTCCCGACGCCTTCATGACGTGGGAGAAGTGGTGTTTCCCTCCACATTACAAACAGTCCAATCGGGAGTAACGTCCACCCACCACCAAGAGTGGAGCGTTCAAGGCTAGCCAATGAGAAAGATGTTTCGAAACCTGTGCCAACCTCATCACTTGAAATTGTGCGTTCTGCTAAGTTTGCGTGGGGAATTACGTTGATTTTTCCCTGTTTTTACACAGAGAAGTAAAATTTTCGTTCGTCATAGTGGCAGAAGCGTATCTTTTCCCCTTCAAAGCTGGAGTTTGGGTATCGGGACTTGGGGAGCGGGACTTCATTCGAGAACAAGTCGTGGGTTAGGAAGGCCGTATTCCTGTCTCTCGTCTAGTGCTGTCTGACGTCGATTTGCAGCTACTGAAGAAAGTAAGTGTAGCCCAAGCAGTAGCGCATTCCATCTTCTAAGCAGTTCGTACCAATTTTGGTAACGCAGCTTGCATGCTCAGTTACCTGCGTTTTGAGACTTCTCTAATTTATTTTAAATTTGCAATCCTTCCAGATGTGGAAGTCGTATTCTATTTACTCCTTGGAATCTTCTATTTAAAATACGCGGCCCACGGATTATAGACTCAGTTCACCTTGTTTGTAGAATAGTTTTATTTCAGCGTTTGTTAAATTGCAAGCCGTCACTTGATTTAATCATAAATAGATGTCCGAGTGATGCTAAAAGTTATTATCTCTGCATAAAGAAAAGTATTATCTTCTCAATAATCTTCAAATCGTGAGCTACGCCTTTAACTTATATATATGAAATTAGTGAATAAACTCATGGCACTAGTGTTGCCTATGTCTGCGGTCATATTCGGAATTCATATTGTTGTTGTTCTAGTCTTCACTTCAAAGACTGGTTGCAGCTCTCCATGCTACTCTATCCTGGCAAGCCCCTTCATCTCCGACTATCTACTGCAACCTACATCCTTCTGAATCTGCTTAGTGTATTCATCTCTTGGTCTCCCTCTACGATTTTTACCACCCACGCTTCCCTCCAGTACTAAATTGGTGATCCCTTTGTGTCTCAGAACGTGTTCTCCCAACCGATCCTTTCTTCTAGTCAGGTTATGCCACAAATTTCTCTTCTCCCCAGTTCTATTCAGTACCTCCTTATTAGCTACGTGATCCACCCATCTAATCTTCAGCATTCTTCTGTAGCACCACATTTCGAACACTTTTATTCTCTTCTTGTCTAAAATGTTTATCGTTCAAGTTTCACATTCATACAGCGTTACACTCCAGACGAATACTTTCAGAAAGACTTCCTGACACTTAAATCCATACTCTTTTTCAGAAACTCTTTCCTTGCCATCGCCAGGCTACATTTTATATCCTCTCTACTTCGATGACCCTCAGATATTTTGCTGTCCAAATAGCAAAACTCATCGACTACTTTAAGTGTCTCATTTCCTAATCTAATTCCCTCAGCATCACCTGATTCAATTCGACTATATTCAATCATCCTCGTTTTGCTTTTGTTGATGTGCATCTTATATCCTCCTTTCAAGACACTGTTCATTCCACTGAACTGGTGTTCCAAGTCCTTTGCTGTGTCTGACAGAATTACAAAGTCATCGGCAAACCTCACAGATTGTATTTCTTCTCTCTGCATTTTGATTCCTTCTCCAAATTTTTCTTTGGTTTCCTTTACTACTTGCTCAATATACAGATTGAATAACATCGGGGATAGGCTACAACCCCGTCTCACTCCCTTCTCGACCACTGCTTCCCTTTCACGCCCCTCGACTCTTATAACTGCCATATGGTTTCTGTACAAATTCTAAATAGCCTTTCGCTTCCTGTATTTTACACCTGCCACCTTCAGAATTTCAGAGTATTCCAGTCAACATTCTCAAAAACTTTCTCTAAGTCTACAATTGCTATGAAAGTAGGTTTGCCTTTCGTTAACCTAGCTTCTACGAGAAGTCTCAGGGCCAGTATTGCATCGAGTGTTCCAATATTTATACGAAATCCAAACTAATCTTCTCCAAGGTTGGCTTCTACCAGTTTTCCCAGTCGTCTGTAAAAAATTCGTGTTAGTATTTTGCAGCAGTGAGTTATTAAACTGATAGTTCAGTAATTTTCACACCTGTCAACACCTGCTTTCTTTGGGATTGGAATTATTATATATTTTTTGAAGTCTGAGGGTATTTCGCCTGTATCATACATCTTGCTCACCAGATGGTAGAGTTTTGTCATGGCTCGCTCTCCCAAGGCTGTCAGTATTTCTAACGGAATGTTGTCTACTCCCGGAGCCTTGTTGCGACTTAACGTCTTTTAATTCTCTGTCAAATCCTTCACGCAGTATCATATCTGCCATCTCATCTTCATCTACGTCGCCACCTTTCTCCTTTCCCTTCTTTGCTTAGGACTGGTTACCTATCTGAGCTCTTGATTTTCATACAGGTGGATCTCTTTTCTCCAACGGTCTCTTTAATTTTCCTGTACGCAATATCTATCTTACCCCTAGTGACATATGCTTCTACATCCTTACACTTGTCCACTAGCCATCCCTGCTTAGCAATTTTGCACTTCCTGTCGATCTCCTTTTTGAGATGTTTGTATTCATTTTCGCCTGCTTCATTTACTGCATTTTTATATTTTCTGCTTTCATCAATTAAATTCGATATCTCTTGTATCATCCGTGGATTTCTGATAGCCGTCGTCTTTTTACCTTCTTGAGCCTCTGCTGCCTTCACTATTACGTCTCTCAAAGCCACCCATTCTTCTTTTACTGTGTTCCTTTCCCCTGTCCTTGTCAATCGTTCCCTAATGCTCCCTCTGAAACTCTCTTCAACCTCTAATTCTTTCAGTGTACCCAGTTTCCATCTCCTTAAATTCCTACCTTTCTGCAGTTTCTTCTGTTTTAATCTGCAGTTCATAACCAATTAATTGTGATCAGAGTCCACATCTGTCCTTGGAAATGTCTTACAATTTAAAACCTGGTTCATAAATCTCTGTCTTACCATTGTATGATCAATCCGAAACCTTCCGGTGTCACCTGGCCTCGTCCACATATACAGTCTTCTTTCATGATTTTTAAAAATTTGTAAATTTGTGATAAGTTTCTATGGGACCAAACTGCTGAGATCATCAGTTCCGATGCTTACACACTACTTAATCTAACTTAAACCAACTTAACGCTAAGGACATCACACCCACCCACGCCCGAGAGAGGACTCGAATCTCCGACGGGGGGAGCCGCGCGAACCGTGGGAAGGCGCCCGAGACCGCGCGGTTAAGAAGCACGACCCATGATTCTTAAAGTGTTAGCGGTGATTACATTATACTCTGTGCAAAATTCTACAAGGCGGCTTCCTCTTTCATTACTTACCCCCTGTCCATATTCACCTACTACTTTTCCTCCTCTTCCTTTTCCTGCTATCGAATTTCCGTCCCCCATGTCTATCAAATTTTCGTCTCCCTTAACTATTTGAATAATCTCTTTGATCTCATCATACATTTCCTCAATCTCCTCCTCATGTGCGGAGCTAGTTGGCGTATAAATTTGTACTACTTTGGTTGGTGTAGGCTTCGTGTCCATCTTGGCTGCAATAATGCGTTCACTATGCTGTTCGTAGTAGCTTATCTTCGTTCCTATTTTTTTATTCATTATTAACCCTACTCCTGCATTACTTCTATTCGATTTTGTATTTATAACACTGTATTTACCTGGGCAGAAGTCCTGTTCCTCCTGCCACCGAACTTCACTAATTACCACTATAACTAACTTTAATCTATCCATTTCGCTTTTTAAATTTTGTAGCCTACCTGCCCGATTAAAGGATCTGACATTACACGCTCCTATCCGTAGAATGCCAGTTTTGTTTCTCCTGATAACGACTTCGTCCTGAGTAATCCCCGCCCGGAGATCCAAATGGGAGACTAGTTTTCCTCCGGAATATTTTACCGAAGAGGACGCCATCATCATTTAACCACACAGTGAAGCTTCATGCCCTCGGGAAAAATTGTGGCTGTAGTTTCCCCTTGCTTTCAGCCGTTCACAGTACAAGCACAGTAATGCTCTTTTGGTTAGTGTTGCAAGGCCAGATCAGTGAATCATCCAGACTGTTGCCCCTGCAGCTACTGGAAGAGGCTGCTGCCCCTCTTCAGGAACCACACGTTTGTCTGGTCTCTCAACAGATACCCCTTTGTTGTGGTTGCACCTACGGTATGGCCATCTGCATCGCTGAGACACGCAAGCCTCCCCGCCAATGGCAAGGTCCATGGTTCATGGGGGGCGGGGAAATTGGAATTAATAATCACATTAACTATTTTAATAGGGTTGAACATTTAATTGCTTGTATACACATATATCATCACAATGAAATGAAAACTATGAATAGTTGAGAGAGTATGCGTTTTTAAGTTAACAAAATAATGACAAGTTTTTATTAATCCTTTTATAACTGCAACGAACTGATAAATCTTACAAAAAATGGCAAACACGAATCAGAAAACGGATTGTGCTTCATTGGCAAAGCATTCAATAGGGTGGAAGCTATACAAAGTCTCACCTGAATTAATCACTTTTACAACTCAATCTGACTTTATTTACATGAATCCACTGTGACGCCCAATTCTATTCATATGGAATCAACTACGACCAAGTACACCACAAACTATGGTTCACTGGAGAACAGGAAGCTGTGCATATCATTTAGCAACCCTACGCCGGTGCTGCAGTATTTTACCCTTCCGCCTTGATTCAGGCGGCAGCAGAAAACGGCGCGTTGTAATGTTCTGACGCGTCCACGGAAACTTGAAAACTACGCCGACTGACTGTTCTAATTATCAGAACATGGGAAACTTCCGTATTAGAGCCCTGATGTAAAGTTCTGACGCGTCCACGGAAACTTGAAAACTACGCCGATTGACTGTTCTAATTATCAGAACATGGGAAAATTCCGTATTAGAGCCCTGAAAAGCCGGCAGATTTCAGTCTGAGGTGCACCCTTTCGCTGGTCTGGCAGAACCAATTTGATTCACAGGCACAACAGTGTGTGCTGGAATTGTCAGACGTCAGATGGAAGACTCCGGACGAATAAGTTCGTCCTCGTGACACATGATATGTCCGAGGTGATATGCAATTCCACAGCCGCGTGGGATTAGCCGAGCGGTCAAAGGCGCTTCAGCCATGGACTGTGCGGTTGGTCCCGGAGAAGGTTCGAGTCCTCCCTCGGGCATGGGTTTGTGTCTTTGTCCTTAGGATGATTTAAGTTAAGTAGTGTGTAAGCTTAAGGACTGATGACCTTAGCAGTTAAGTCCCATAAGATTTCACATACATTTGAACATTTTTTTTTTTTTGCAATTCCACTGTCAGTACAGTTGGAAGCCGCCACTGGCTCTTAGTCCACCATAAGCTGCACACCAGGTAGGAAAAGACCTGAAGTTTTCCACCAGAGGACGACCAGAAAATGAAGAAGGCAAAGAATTACAACCACTTTCCACCAAACCTCGGTATGGGAGCCGTATTAGCGAAAACGAAACCGCTCCCCGTTGTACAAACCAACTTGACTGTTCTGCTGACCTGATAGCCAATCCAGACACAGCACCGAGGTTCCCACGATGGGGGAGCAAGCCCCTACTTTGCATATCCTGAGAGCAGCCATTCAGCGATTCAGAATCACTCTTGTCTACAAAAAGAAGTTTTTAGACTAGGGAGGCGTCGTTCTCACGGTAAGCATGACCTGTTTCAGCAGAGAACGTCTAACTAGACGGGATTACAGTCCCTCATTTATGGAGAGATCCAGTCTTTCCAGTCCGACCATTTCCAGTTTCTGAAAGAAGGCTGTTAAGCTTCCCAACAGCCGTAACCATGCAATATACGTTTTTACCGCTCGTTAAAATAGCCGGGCGACTTCCTGTCGTCGGGGGATTTACAGTCTACTAAACACGTGCGCCAGCCGCTCTGTCCGTATCGTCCCGCATTCTAACATGAGAATGCTCGGAGTCTTACAACCTTCCCACCATTTGCACGAAAGCTCAGATTACAGCAATCGCTCTTAAATGGCTTCCTCCACCCATTTTTCACGAACCGGCCACCTTTACGACGGTTTATTGCTTAGCGCAAGTAAAATGTGTTGCGAACCGGCTGCCCCTGTTCCGACGCTAAAGTGGGAAGAGGAGAGTGGCGCGGTCCAAAGTCCCTCTGCAGCTACGATCCACAGAGAGCCGCTTCCCACAATCACTCGCACAGCCAGGTCGCTGGACTCAGCATTCATGGCCCGCAGTCCATCTCCCTCCCGTTCTCCATCGCCTCCGCTATGGCCCCTCGGGTGTTCTCTACAGGCTACACATGCAGTTACACTCCTGGAAATTGAAATAAGAACATCGTGAATTCATTGTCCCAGGAAGGGGAAACTTTATTGACACATTCCTGGGGTCAGATACATCACATGATCACACTGACAGAACCACAGGCACATAGACACAGGCAACAGAGCATGCACAATGTCAGCACTAGTACAGTGTATATCCACCTTTCGCAGCAATGCAGGCTGCTATTCTCCCATGGAGACGATCGTAGAGATGCTGGATGTAGTCCTGTGGAACGGCTTGCCATGCCATTTCCACCTGGCGCCTCAGTTGGACCAGCGTTCGTGCTGGACGTGCAGACCGCGTGAGACGACGCTTCATCCAGTCCCAAACATGCTCAATGGGGGACAGATCCGGAGATCTTGCTGGCCAGGGTAGTTGACTTACACCTTCTAGAGCACGTTGGGTGGCACGGGATACATGCGGACGTGCATTGTCCTGTTGGAACAGCAAGTTCCCTTGCTGGTCTAGGAATGGTAGAACGATGGGTTCGATGACGGTTTGGATGTACCGTGGACTATTCAGTGTCCCCTCGACGATCACCAGTGGTGTACGTCCAGTGTAGGAGATCGCTCCCCACACCATGATGCCGGGTGTTGGCCCTGTGTGCCTCGGTCGTATGCAGTCCTGATTGTGGCGCTCACCTGCACGGCGCCAAACACGCATACGACCATCATTGGCACCAAGGCAGAAGCGACTCTCATCGCTGAAGACGACACGTCTCCATTCGTCCCTCCATTCACGCCTGTCGCGACACCACTGGAGGCGGGCTGCACGATGTTGGGGCGTGAGCGGAAGACGGCCTAACGGTGTGCGGGACCGTAGCCCAGCTTCATGGAGACGGTTGCGAATGGTCCTCGCCGATACCCCAGGAGCAACAGTGTCCCTAATTTGCTGGGAAGTCGCGGTGCGGTCCCCTACGGCACTGCGTAGGATCTTACGGTCTTGGCGTGCATCCGTGCGTCGCTGCAGTCCGGTCCCAGGTCGACGGGCACGTGCACCTTCCGCCGACCACTGGCGACAACATCGATGTACTGTGGAGGCCTCACGCCCCACGTGTTGAGCAATTCGGCGGTGCGTCCACCCGGCCTCCCGCATGCCCACTATACGCCCTCGCTCAAAGTCCGTCAACTGCACATACGGTTCACTTCAACGCTGTCGCGGCATGCTACCAGTGTTAAAGACTGCGCTGGAGCTCCGTATGCCACGGCAAACTGGCTGACACTGACGGCGGCGGTGCACAAATGCTGCGCAGCTAGCGCCATTCGACGGCCAACACCGCGGTTCCTGGTGTGCCCGCTGTGCCGTGCGTGTGATCATTGCTTGTACAGTCCTCTCGCAGTGTCCGGAGCAAGTATGGTGGGTCTGACACACCGGTGTCAATGTGTTCTTTTTTCCATTTCCAGGAGTGTATATGAATATTCTGCACAAAATTTCTGCATGCCAATAACTCATAAACCACACATACCAAATTTGGAACACGTATTATGTTCGAGAATAATGATTTTTCTGGAGACTAGAAATCTACTCTGTAGGAATCAGCATGGGTTTCGAAAAAGACGATCGTGTGAAACTCAGCTCGCGCTATTCGTCCACGAGACTCAGAGGGCCATAGACACGGGTTCCCAGGTAGATGCCGTGTTTCTTGACTTCCGCAAAGCGTTTGATACAGTGACAGTGACAACTCAAAACACTGAACTTGACAATGAAGAAGATGACGAAAAAAAACTGTAAGTGAAACATAATGTAAATAGACACACACACACACACAACCTTTCATATAAATTATTGATATCAGGCATAGCCACAACAGTTCAGAAATCGTAATTTTTGCGTAAATGTTTTGCCTATATTAAGTTGTATATAGTTACAGGTGACAAACTGTAAACAAAAACAGACATTATGAAAACGTAATACAACAGCAAAACCCCAGCATGTGGTATGAAGGTATGAATACACAATTTTATGTGCTCCTCAAAAAACTGTAATTACGATTTAGAAACTATTATTTGTATGTACGAGGTGCATTCAAGTTCTAAGGCCTCCGATTTTTTTTCTAATTAACTACTCACCCGAAATCGATGAAACTGGCGTTACTTCTCGACGTAATCGCCCTGCAGACGTACACATTTTTCACAACGCTGACGCCATGATTCCATGGCAGCGGCGAAGGCTTCTTTAGGAGTCTGTTTTGACCACTGGAAAATCGCTGAGGCAATAGCAGCACGGTTGGTGAATTTGCGGCCACGGAGAGTGTCTTTCATTGTTCGAAAAAGCCGAAAGTCACTAGGAGCCAGGTCAGGTGAGTAGGGAGCATGAGGAATCACTTCAAAGTTGTTATCACGAAGAAACTGTTGCGTAACGTTAGCTCGATGTGCGGGTGCGTTGTCTTGGTGAAACAGCACATGCGCAGCCATTCCCGGACGTTTTAGTTGCAGTGCACGAAGGAATTTGTTCTTCAATACATTTTCGTATGATGCACCTGTTACCGTAGTGCCCTTTGGAACGCAATGGGTAAGGATTACGCCCTCGCTGTCCCAGAACATGGACACCATCGTTTTTTCAGCACTGGCGGTTATCCGGAATTTTTTTGGTGGCGGTGAATCTGTGTGCTTCCATTGAGCTGACTGGCGCTTTGTTTCTGGATTGAAAAATGGCATCCACGTCTCATCCATTGTCACAGCCGACGAAAAGAAAGTCCCATTCATGCTGTCGTTGCGTGTCAACATTGCTTGGCGACATGCCACACGGGCAGCCATGTGGTCGTCCGTTAGCATTCGTGGCACCCACCTGGATGACACTTTTCGCATTTTCAGGTCGTCGTGCAGGATTGTGTGCACAGAACACACAGAAATGCCAACTCTGGAGGCGATCTGTTCAACAGTCATTCGGCGATCCCCCAAAACAATTCTCTCCACTTCCTCGATCATGTCGTCAGACTGGCTCGTGCGAGCCCGAGGTTGTTTCGGTTTGTTGTCACACGATGTTCTGCCTTCATTAAATTGTCGCACCCACGAACGCACTTTCGACACATCCATAACTCCATCATCACATGTCTCCTTCAACTGTCGATGAATTTCAATTGGTTTCACACCACGCAAATTCAGAAAACGAATGATTACATGCTGTTCAAGTAAGGAAAACGTCGCCATTTTAAGTATTTAAAACAGTTCTCATTCTCGCCGCTGGCGGTAAAATTCCATCTGCCGTACGGTGCTGCCATCTCTGGGACGTATTGACAATGAGTGCGGCATCATTTTAAAACAATGCGCATGTTTCTATCTCTTTCCAGTCCAGAGAAAAAAATTGGAGGCCTTAGAACTTGAATGCACCTCGTATTTAAACAGTGAAGAACATTCCTTACGTTTAACAGCCATAACAATAAAAAAAACACTGATGATTCTGCAACTGCAATGAATCGTCTCTGGGACAAAAAACAAAATTATGTTTTGCTAAAGGCGGACCCCACTCAAAAACATAACTCACACACTCACACTCACTCCCTGTCTTGGGCTATTTCCTTCCATTCACCTGCAGTACCTAGGCTCCTCAAATCAGCCTTCACATTGTCCTCCCATCGACGCCTCGGTCTCCCCACAGGACGTTTTCCCTCTATGTGCCCTACCAGTACTCTGCGCGCTGCCGTGTCCTCATCCATTCGAGCCACGTGACCCGCCCATCGCAGCCTAGGTGATTTAATAATACTGATTATGTCAGGGCTTGAATAGAGTTCGTGAACCTCTTCGTTATGCAGTTTTCGCCTCTCTCCGCTAATGTCATCCCCTTTTGCTCCGAAAATTTTCCTCAAAATTTTGTTTTCAAATACTCGAAACGGCTTTTCATTTAGCACAGTGAGAGACCAAGTCTCACATCCATACAGCATAACTGGTAGAATAATAGTTTTGTATATTCTAATCTTTAAATACCTAGACAATATCCGTGATGAAAGTAATCTATTCAGTGAGAAGTAGCACGCATTTCCCGCCTGTAATCTCTTCTTCAGTTCGGATTCAGTCTCATTTCTCGAAGTGATGTCCACGCCTAGATAGTTAAATGTGTTCACTTTTTCAAACTGCATGTCTCCAACTCTTAACATTTCCTGATCTACTGCTGTTGGCATTCTAGTAGTAACCAGGTATTTAGTTTTGTCTTCACTTATCCTTAGACCTAAATCTTCACTAGCCTCGATTAGCGCATTCGCATTTGCTGTTACAGATTCTTTCCTGTCGCTATTGATGTTTAGATCATCTGCATACCCTAATATCTTAATATTTCCATTTAACTGCACACTCTCTGAATTATCTGCTGCCATTCGTACAATATATTCTAGGACTAAATTCAAAAGTAGCGGAGACAGGGCATCTCCTTGCTTAAGTCCGTTCTTTATTACAAATTCTTCTGACTCCAATTTCCCCACGCGTACTCTACCTTTTGTGTTTTTCAAACTCGCTTCTGTAAGTCTAACATACTTCTTTGGTATTCCAAGTTCCAAAAGAATTCTGTACAATTTTGATTGCGATACTGAATCATATGCATTTGTAAAATCTATGAAAAGATTATGAACTGCTTATTGTATTCCCATTTCTTTTCCAAAATTTGACGCAGGGTGAATATTTGGTCTACAGTTGAGCTGTTCCTCCGAAAGCCAGCTTGGTAATGCCCCACAATTTCATCTGCATATGGTGTAAGCCTTCTTAGCAGAATATTCGAGAAAATTTTGGAACATACTGGTAATAGCGATATCCCTCTATAATTACAACATAGATTAAGGGTCGACCTGCGACAGCAATCGCACAACTTGCGTACTGGCCGCTAGACGCCGCCGCGAGCGCAACCGTATACAGGGTGTTACAAAAAGGTACGGCCAAACTTTCAGGAAACACTTCTCACACACAAACAAAGAAAAGATGTTATGTGGACATGTGTCCGGAAACGCTTAATTTCCATGTTAGAGCTCATTTTAGTTTCGTCAGTATGTACTGTCTGTACAACGTGATCAAATTGGAAAATTTCACAATCAACATGTGTGAGCTGACGATAATCCGCACGCAGTTGTGCAATCACGTCATCAACACAGATTTTCTGTGAACGTTTGGGCAGGCATTGTTGGTGATGTCTTGATTGGGCCCCATGTTCTTCCACCTAAGCTCAATGGAGCACGTTATCATGATTCCATACGGGATGCTCTACCTGTGCTGCTAGAAAATGTGCCTTTACAAGTACGACACAACATGTGGTTCATGCACGATGGAGCTCCTACACATTTCAGTCGAAGTGTTCGTACGCTTCTCAACAACAGATTCGGTGACCGATGGATTGGTAGAGGCGGACTAATTCCGTGGCCTCCACACTCTCCTGACCTCAACCCTCTTGACTTTCATTTATGGGGGCATTTGAAAGCTCTTGTCTACGCATCCCCGGTACCAAATGTAGAGACTCTTCGTGCTCGTATTGTGGACGGCTGTGATACAATACGCCATTCTCCAGGGCTGTATCAGCGCATCGGGGATTCCATGCGACGGAGGGTGGATGCATGTATCATCGCTAATGGAGGACATTTTGAACATTTCTTCTAACAAAGTGTTTGAAGTCCTCTAACAAAGTGTTTGAAGTCACGCTGGTACGTTCTGTTGCTGTGTGTTTCCATTCCATGATTAATGTGATTTGAAGAGAAGTAATAAAATGAGCTCTAACATGGAAAGTAAGCGTTTCTGGACACATGTCCACATAACATATTTTCCTTCTTTGTGTGTGAGGAATGTTTCCTGAAAGTTTGGCCGTACCTTTTTGTAACACCCTGTATAAGTAACGACGGAGTTCGGCCAGCTCTCATTTTGTTGGCATGTCATTTTTGCCTATTCTCTTATTTGCTTGGCTCTTATTCGTTTATGGCTCATGTTATTGTGCTCTCTTTCAGCCATTCTGGTTGTTTTGATTTACTTCCAATTGAGAAGTGCTCATTTTGGCATTTCACTTTTGCATATTTCTCATTTTGCTAATAATTTGCTCCTTAGCTTTTTACAGTTGAATTGATTAACATAGTCTCATGTACTGTTTGTTCATTTCAGCCTGTTCATATTTTGATGTTCTTTAAATACTGTAATAATTATCGGAAGCATTTCTTCCCTTAAACTTGTGTAAAGTATTCTCGGTGTAGAATTTGTTCTGTGACACAGGTGTAAGGTTTTGAATATAAATTATACAGGTGTTACAAAAAGTTAGGGCGAAACTTTCAAAAAACATTCCTCACACACAAAGAAAGACAATATGTTATGTGGACATGTGTCCGGAAACGCATACTTTCCATGTTAGAGCTCATTTTATTACTTCTCTTCAAATTACATTAGTCATGGAATGGAAATAAACAGCAAACAGAACGTACCAGCGTGACTTCAAACACTTCGTTACAGGAAATGTTCAAAATGTCCTCCTTTAGCGAGGATACATGCATCCACCCTCCGTCGCATGGAATCCCTGATGCGCTGGTGCAGCCCTGGAGAATGGCGTATTGTATCACAGCCGTCCACAATACGAGCACTAAGAGCCCCTACGTTTGGTACCGGGGCTGCGTAGACAAGAGCTTTCAAATGCCCCCATAAACGAAACTCAAGAAGGTTGAGGTCAGGAGAGCGTGGAGGCCATGGAATTGGTCCGCCTCTACCAATCCATCGGTCACCGAATCTGTTGTTGAGGAGCGTACGAACACTTCGACTGAAATGTGTAGGAGCTCCATCGTGCATGAACCATATGTTGTGTCGTACCTGTAAAGGCACATGTTCTAGCAGCACAGGTACACTATCCCGTATGAAATCATGATAACGTGCTCCATTGAGGGTAGGTGGAAGAAACTAAAATGAGCTCTAACATGGAAATTAAGCATTTCCGGACAAGTGCCACATAACGTCTTTTCTTAATTTGTGTGTGAGGAATGTTTCCTGAAAGTTTGGCCGTACCTTTCTGTAACATCCTGTATACGAAAGTGTGCTTTAAAAGGAATTTATTTTTTCAGTTTGTACTACATCAGACGACAATATTGTGATATGAGGGAGGAATTTGAGGGGCGAACCCATGGAAATAGTCTTAAGTGATCCCCTTTAAAAATAAAAATTTATGTGACACTGAAAGACGTGACACTGTAGGCATCGAAAATTTTTATACGTCACACACTCAAAAACATATTTTAGAGGAGTTTAATTATAACCACTTGGTAGTAAAACTGCACTGGCGATATGTTAAGAAGAGAAGACGTTACGTCCGTTGGCAGCGAGTGAGAAGGCGGCTGTGTCTCGGCGGCGAGCGGCCACCGGCTATACGAAACGCAGCAGAGGGTAACAGCACGGCTGTACGGAAGGCCCGCGTTGTGCCAGGGCGCGTCACGTGACCGGTGTGGGCGGCTGCTGCTCCTCCCATTCACGGGAGCGAGAGCGCCAGATACCGGCCGGCGCGGCGCGTAAACAAGGCGGCAGCGACGCGCCCGCCGCTCGTCAAGGCCGCCTCGTCTGGCAGGCGAGATAAAAGAAATCGCAGTGCCCGCCACTTGCTGTGCGTCGTCACCGACACCGATACCCCCCCCCCTTTTCTCTCTCTACATCTACATCTACATTTATACTCCGCAAGCCACCCAACGGTGTGTGGCGGAGGGCACCTTACGTGCCACTGTCATTACCTCCCTTTCCTGTTCCAGTCGCGTACGGTTCGCGGGAAGAACGACTGCCGGAAAGCCTCCGTGCGCGCTCAAATCTTTCTAATTTTACATTCGTGATATCCTCGGGAGGTATAAGTAGGAGGAAGCTATATATTCGATACCTCATCCAGAAACGCACCCTCTCCAAACCTGGACAGCAAGCTACACTGCGATGCAGAACACCTCTCTTGCAGAGTCTGCCACTTGAGTTTGCTAAACATCTCCGTAACGCTATCACGCTTACCAAATAACCCTGTGACGAAACGCGCCGCTCTTCTTAGGATCTTCTTTATCTCCCCTGTCAACCCGACCTGGTACGGATCCCACACTGGTGAGCAATACTCAAGTATAGGTCGAACGAGTGTTTTGTAAGCCACCTCCTTTGTTGATGGACTACATTTTCTAAGGACTCTCCCAATGAATCTCAACCTGACACCCGTCTTACCAACATTTAATTTTATATGATCATTCCACTGCAAATCGTTCCGTACGCATACTACCAGATATTTTACAGAAGTAACTGCTACCAGTGTTTGTTCTGTTATCATGTAGTCATACAATAAAGGATCCATCTTTCTATGTATTCGCAATACATTACATTTGTCTATGTTAAGGGTCAGTTGCCACTCCCTCCACCAAGTGACTATCCGCTGCAGATCTTCCTGCTTTTCGCTGCAATTTTCTAATGCTGCAACTTCTCTGTATACTACAGCATCATCCGCGAAAAGTCGCATGGAACTTCCGACACCATTTACGACGTCATATATATCGCTCTCGTGCGAACGCGGTTGAACGTCCGACCACCACAGGCCGAAAATTATAATAATGCTGATCATAAAATATTCGACACAGCACCGAAAGAACTCGAACAGAAGGCCGCAAACTGTAATAATGCCCATACTCACTGAAGAGCCAAAGAAACTGGTACACCTTTTTAGTACTTTCAACATTGCAGCCCAATCAGCAGTCGTGATAATCTAATATACGAGGGTCACGCCAAAAGAAAGGCACACTATATTTTTTTAATTCCTGGTTTTATTCTACATGTTTGAAAGTTTTACAGTGTGTAGATACATCCTTTAGGAACAATATTTTCATTTCTCCACATAATTTTCATCCCTCTCAACTGCCTTACGCCGTCTTGAAACCAGCGCCTGTATACCCGCACGGTAAAATTCTGAGCCGACCCGTTGGAGCCATTGTTTGGCAGCGTGCACAAGGGAGTCATCGTCTTCAAACCTTGTTCCACGAAGAGAGTCTTTCAGTTTCCCAAAGAGATGATAGCCACATGGAGCCAAGTCAGGACTGTAAGGCTGGTGTTTCAGTGTTGTCCATCCGAGTTTTGTGATCGCTTCCATGGTTTTTTGACTGACGTGTGGCCGTGGATTGTCGTGCAACAGCAGCAAAACATCCTCCTTTTGCCGATGTGGTCGAACACGATTCAGTCGAGCTTGAAGCTTCTTCAGTGTCGTCACGTATGCATCAGAATTTATGGTGGTTCCACTTGGCATGATGTCCACAAACAAGATTCCTTCAGAATCGAAAAACACCATAGCCATAATCTTTCCAACTGAAGGCGTGGTTTTGAATTTTTTTTTCCTTGGGTGAATTTGCATGATGCCACTCCATTGATTGCCTCTTCGTCTCTGGTGAAAAATGATATAGCCGTGTTTCATCACCTGTCACAATTCTTCCAAGAAATTCATCTCCAAAATTCTCGTACTCTTCCAAAAGTTCGCTGCATACCATTTTTCTTGTTTCTTTGTGAGCCACTGTCAACATCCTGGGAACCCATCTGGCACAAATCTTTTTAAACGCCAACACTTTCAGTATTCTGCAAACAATTCCTTCCCCTATCCCAACGTAGCGTGACAATTCGTTCACTGTGATGCGTCTGTCAGCAGTCGCCAATTCGTTAACTCTCTGCACATTGTCTGGAGTGTGTGCAGTACGGGGCCTGCCGCTGCGAGGACAATCCTCAATATTGCCGTGCCCGCTTTCATCACGTAACCTGCTTGCCCACCGACTAACTGTACTGCGATCAACAGCAGCATCTCCATACACATTTTTCAACCTCTTGTGGATGTTTCCCACTGTCTCGTTTTCACAGCACAGGAATTCTATGACAGCACGTTGCTTCTGACGAACGTCAATTGTAGCAGCCATCTTGAAGACATGCTGTGACGGCGCCACTCACGGGAACAGGTTGAACTAAGTTTGAAAACAAGCGGGAAGGATGTATCAATACACTGTAAAACTTTCACACATGCAGCATGAATACTGTATGTTTAGAAAAATATTGTGCATTTCTTTTGGAGTGACCCTCATATAAGAAACTATCTGCCTCGATTGCGCTAATGAAACCAACCTTTACCTTTCAGCCCAAGTAATTGAGCCTTCTTCAGAAGATATACCAGATTCTATAATATGTCTACGAGGGCATGGTCTAGAAATAAAACTAAAACAGCTTGAATAGGCGTAGTCACATTTTAAAAATGCGGTACATAGGTACTAAGACACCACCAAGACTTAATTTAAGCTCCGGCGAGCGCCTCGTCTCCATGGACGACGTCCGATGGACCTCGGGAGTTCACGTGAAACTAAGTAGATGACGCGCTGCATATCAACATGGCGGGGAACATTACGCATGTCTGAGTGCATCACTGTCAAAGATAAAAGACCAACGCAGTTATATCTTACAACATTTGCAGAGACATTATGTTTCAGAGTTTCAACAATTCTATAAGTTATTTGTTTTAAGATGTAACTCCCGAGGTCCACCGCACGTCGTCCATGGAGACGAGGCGCTCGCCGGAGCTTAAATTAAGTCTTGGTGGTGTCTTAGTACCTATGTACCGCATTTTTAAAATGTGACTACGCCTATTCAAGCTGTTTTAGTTTTATTTCTAGACCATGCCCTCGTAGACATATTATAGAATCTGGTATATCTTCTGAAGAAGGCTCAACTAATTGGGCTGAAACAGAGATAAAGGTTGGTTTCATTACTGCAATCGAGGCTGATAGTTTCTTAAATATTAAACTGGTACACCTGCCTAATATCATGTAGGGCCCCCGCGAGCACGCAGAAGTGCTGTAACACGACGTGGCATGGACTCGACTAATGTCTGAAGTAGTGCTGGAGGGAACTGATACCATGAATCCTGCAGGGCTGTACGTAAATCCGTAAGAGTACGAGGCGGCGGAGATCTCTTCTGAACAGCAGGTTGCAAGGCATGCTCAATAATGTTCAAGTCTGGGGAGTATGTTGGACACCGTAAGTGTTTAAACTCAGAAGAGTGTTTTTGGAGCCACTCTGTAGGAATTCTGGACGTGTAGGGTGTTGCATTATCCTGCTGAAATTGCCCAAGACCGTCGGAATGCACAATGAACATAAATGGTTTCACGTTATCAGACAGGATGCTTACGTACGGGTCACCTTTCAGAGTCGTATCTAGACGTATCAGGGGTCCCATATCACTCCAACTGAACACGCACCACACCATTACAGAGCCTCCACCAGCTTGAACAATCCCCTGCTGACATGCATAGTCCATGGATTCATGAAGTTGTCCCCATATCCGTGCACGTCCACCCGCTCGATATAATATGAAACTAGACTCGTCCGACCAGGCAACATGTTTCCAGTCATCAACAGTCCAGTGTCGGTGTTCACGGGCCCAGACGAGGCGTATAGCTTTGTGTCGTGCACTCATCAACAGTACACGAGCGAGCCTTCGGCTCCGAAACCCCATATCGATGGTGTTTCGTTGAATCGTTCGCATGCGGACACTTGTTGACGGCCCAGCATTGAAATCTGCAGCAGTTTGAGGAAGGGTTGCATTTCTGCCACGTTAAACGATTCTCTCCAGTCGTCGTTGGTCCCGTTCTTGCAGGATCTTTTTCCAGCCGTAGATGTCGGAGATTTGATGATTATCGGATTCCTGATATTCACAGCACACTAGCGAAATGGTCGTACGGGTCATTCCCCACTTTATCGCTACCTCGGAGATGCTGTATCCCATTTCTCGTGCGCCGACTATAACACCACGTTCAAACTCACTGCCATTGTAGCAGCAGTAAGCGATCTAAGATCTGCGCCAGACCCTTGTTGTCTTATATAGGTGTTGCCGACTGCAGCGCCCTATTCTGCCTGTACGTATCTTTGTACATGAATTCGCTTTCCTATACCAGTTCTTTGGCGTTTCGGTGTATGTTGATGTAAATAGATGTACACTCCTGGAAATGGAAAAAAGAACACATTGACACCGGTGTGTCAGACCCACCATACTTGCTCCGGACACTGCGAGAGGGCTGTACAAGCAATGATCACACGCACGGCACAGCGGACACACCAGGAACCGCGGTGTTGGCCGTCGAATGGCGCTAGCTGCGCAGCATTTGTGCACCGCCGCCGTCAGTGTCAGCCAGTTTGCCGTGGCATACGGAGCTCCATCGCAGTCTTAAACACTGGTAGCATGCCGCGACAGCGTGGACGTGAACCGTATGTGCAGTTGACGGACTTTGAGCGAGGGCGTATAGTGGGCATGCGGGAGGCCGGGTGGACGTACCGCCGAATTGCTCAACACGTGAGGCGTGAGGTCTCCACAGTACATCGATATTGTCGCCAGTGGTCGGCGGAAGGTGCACGTGCCCGTCGACCTGGGACCGGACCGCAGCGACGCACGGATGCACGCCAAGACCGTAGGATCCTACGCAGTGCCGTAGGGGACCGCACCGCCACTTCCCAGCAAATTAGGGACACTGTTGCTCCTGGGGTATCGGCGAGGACCATTCGCAACCGTCTCCATGAAGCTGGGCTACGGTCCCGCACACCGTTAGGCCGTCTTCCGCTCACGCCCCAACATCGTGCAGCCCGCCTCCAGTGGTGTCGCGACAGGCGTGAATGGAGGGACGAATGGAGACGTGTCGTCTTCAGCGATGAGAGTCGCTTCTGCCTTGGTGCCAATGATGGTCGTATGCGTGTTTGGCGCCGTGCAGGTGAGCGCCACAATCAGGACTGCATACGACCGAGGCACACAGGGCCAACACCCGGCATCATGGTGTGGGGAGCGATCTCCTACACTGGACGTACACCACTGGTGATCGTCGAGGGGACACTGAATAGTCCACGGTACATCCAAACCGTCATCGAACCCATCGTTCTACCATTCCTAGACCAGCAAGGGAACTTGCTGTTCCAACAGGACAATGCACGTCCGCATGTATCCCGTGCCACCCAACGTGCTCTAGAAGGTGTAAGTCAACTACCCTGGCCAGCAAGATCTCCGGATCTGTCCCCCATTGAGCATGTTTGGGACTGGATGAAGCGTCGTCTCACGCGGTCTGCACGTCCAGCACGAACGCTGGTCCAACTGAGGCGCCAGGTGGAAATGGCATGGCAAGCCGTTCCACAGGACTACATCCAGCATCTCTACGATCGTCTCCATGGGAGAATAGCAGCCTGCATTGCTGTGAAAGGTGGATATACACTGTACTAGTGCCGACATTGTGCATGCTCTGTTGCCTGTGTCCATGTGCCTGTGGTTCTGTCAGTGTGATCATGTGATCTATCTGACGACAGGAATGTGTCAATAAAGTTTCCCCTTCCTGGGACAATGAATTCACGGTGTTCTTATTTCAATTTCCAGGAGTGTAGATGAACTTGTTGGTACGAGAAACCACAGTAGGAACTGAAGATGAAGTGGTTGGATTGTGTTGTTTTGGGGAAGGAGACCAGACAGCGAGGTCATGGTCTCATCGGATTAGGGAAGGACGGGGAAGGAAGTCGGTCGTGCCCTTTGGAAGGAACCATCCCGGCATTTGCCTGGAGCGATTTAGGGAAATCACGGAAAACCTAAATCAGGATGGCCGGACGCGGGATTGAACCGTCGTCCTCCCGAATGCGAGTCCAGTGTCTAACCACTGCGCCACCTCGCTCGGTGATGAAGTGGTTGGTAAGCTCTTAGCTGCTTGTCTCACAGTGCAACAGACAACGAAGATCTGAGAGCCTGCAGTAAAATTATATGCGCTGTTCTGAAACATGAATTCGGGGCGGTGGTCATCATTTCGAGCAGCTGCAATGAGCTGACGAAATTGCAAGTTTTGTACGCCAATAACAAACTAAATTTTCATTTCCGACCCTATCTCAAAGTATGCAGTTCACAGAAATCTACTGTCTATGTGATTTTAATCCGTAAGTCTTAAAACAGAGAAATATTTCGCTTGAAGGTCGCGTCGACGACGAAGTCTTTAGTGACTTGGACAGGAGGAATTTGAGGACGGAAATCGTGCGTGTCCTTTTCAAGCGAATTGCCCCGTTCGTTATTTGCCGTAAGAGATGCAGGGAAACGTTTTAAAAGCTAAATCTGAAAGGTCGGACGGGGATTTGAAACGAAGTTCTCCAGAATGCTAATCCACTGCCCTGCTACGTTTTGCCGTAAGATTTAGATAGTCTGTATTCGTCGCCAGTAAATTCATTAACCTCTACACAGAATCGCAACATCTGTGTGTGCAAGTATTTTTTTGCGATCGCTGCTACGCTTGCGCTACAAAAGAAAAATAAAACAGTTGGGGCTTGTACGACACTGTAGGTTGTCACGTGACCCAGTTTACACCCTCATACAGCCGTGACCACAGTTAGCGTCGCTGTACAGTACCTTCGTATCTGTTTACACGTAACGTGTGTCGTGTTTACAAACAAAACATATCCATTGACTCACGGTGCACGCTGTTGACAGCAAAGTACAATGACCCTCTTTCTTCTTCGTCTCCATACATGGACTCTGTACTGTTTAGGTCCGTGTCGTGTTTTGTACCAGGTAGCGCTACGGGTATGGGTGGTTTACGTACGCCGCACGAGTTCGTGAGGAACATCGGAATAGTGCCGCAATAACCCTGATGAAAGTAGCTCATAGCACATCTGCAGCCGTGTTAAAGTTACTGGGAATGACACGAACTTCACTGTACACCAGAGTGCACAGTCTTGAAAAAGAGATATCAAACCTGCAGTTGGTGAGTACGACGTCTCCTATGGGCTCACACCGTCTCTATTGCGGGCTTCCCAAACTTTTTCTCGGACGAAACACTTAGAGGATCCTGGAACTTTGATAGAACACCCCATTTATTTTGAATGTTAATAAAATTTTTAAAAATAAAAAAAGATATTTAATCGAGCGATTTCTTCAATTTCAGGTTGTACCTAATAATACACAATTCATAATAATTTTTTTTTAAAGTAATTGGTGTCGTCTAAGTGTCGAAGGAAATCGGCATGTTATAAATTGTTTTTCGCGGAGCTCTTATCCACCTCCCGTGGAACACAGTTGCTTGAAACACAGTTCGACAAAGCTGCTCGAACGATCTTTATGTCAGCCGTACGTTAAATGCCAATCTTTCTTGTTCCTTCTTCCTGGGGACTCAGATGAATAAACAGGGAAAGTCTCCTTTATTACCACCCATTGGACACTTTTCCAACTGGGGTACATTGGTGCAAATAAGTCGCCGGAATGGCCTCCAATAGTAACCACACTATTGAGCCACAAGCGATAATTAAGTCAGGCATGCCGGCCGAAGTGGCCGTGCGGCTAAAGGCGCTGCAGTCTGGAACCGCAACACCGCTACGGTCGCAGGTTCGAATCCTGCCTTGGGCATGGATGTTTGTGATGTCCTTAGGTTAGTTAGGTTTAACTAGTTCTAAGTTCTAGGGGACTGATGACCTCAGATATTAAGTCCCATAGTGCTCAGAGCCATTTGAACCATTTTTTTAAGTCAGGCATTTTGCTACGTCTCTAAACTCCGATAAATCGGCTATAGCGTGCTGGAGAGTAATGCTTTCTAACCTTCTATGTCAAAACTCTTAAAGCTAAAAATAAAATAAACGTTACTAATATTTTACATCTTTATTCTTCGTGTCCGCATATTTATTTG